>NC_073227.2:40029545-40332575 GCF_029281585.2 Gorilla gorilla gorilla | reverse complement strand
CACATTAGCATATATTAAAATTAAATTCAATTGAAGTAAAAAATGTCAGAACATGCTACCTTAAAATATGTCACCTTAATATATAAATTATTTTGAGCTGAAGGTAACTGAGCATCAAAAGATGGAGAAAAAAACCTCTGGGACCTTCCTTGTCTTACTAAAAGCAGAAACTTCTAGGAAATGAGGACTGCCACAAATCCTGTCTCCAAGGAGGTGTGTGACCATGAGAAGACAGGAAGCTAGTACTGGAATTAGTCTGCACAAAGAAAGTTTATTAAAATAATCCTTATCTTTAATTGGTTTCCACATATATTGACCTTCCCACAATTTACTAACCTCAGAAGTTCAAACTTCCCTTTCTTTTGTCTAGTCAATTCTCCACAGTTTATCACTTTTTGTTAAAATGGTATATATGTTTCTGAGTCAAATACTTCTGTAGGTTTTTTCTTCTTTTGGTGATACTCTCATATACATAAAAATATTAATAAAATACATAAGACTTTTTTTTTTTTTTGAGATGGAGTCTTGCTCTGTCACCCAGCTGGAGTGTAGTGGCATGATCTAGGCTCACTGCAACATCCACCTGCTGGGTTCAAGCGATTCTCCTGCTTCAGCCTCCAAAGTAGCTGGGACTACAGGCATGCGCCACCACAGCCAGCTGGTTTTTGTATTTTTAGTTGAGACCGGGTGTCACCATGTTGGCCAGGATGGCCTTGATCTCTTGATCTCATGATCCACCCACCTCAGCCTCCCAAAGTGCTGGGATGACAGGTGTGAGCCACATAAGACTTTTATGCTATTAATTTACCTTTTATTAATTTATCGGTACAAGCTCAGCAACTGAACCTCAGAATGTAGTAAAAAAGACATTTTTTTTTCTCCTCTGCACTCCTATTGTGTCTGACAAGGTTCTAAGAGCTTTATCCTCATTGTTTCTTTTTCTGAAAATGTACAGCAAACTAAGGAATGAGAATCTTCTTCATAAACATGAGCAATCTAAAACTCAGGGCAGTTAAGAAATGTAAAAGAAAAACAAAGGTAAAATTTAAAACAAGATTCAATATTATTGAACTTCAAAGTCTATAAATCTTCATTAAGACATATACACATGTAGTCCCAGCTACTCGGGAGGCTGAGGCAGGAGAATAGTGTGAACCCGGGAGGCGGAGCTTGCAGTGAGCCGAGATCGCGCCACTGCACTCCAGCCTGGGCGACAGAGCGAGACTCCGTCTCAAAAAAAAAAAAAAAAAAAAAAAAAGACATATACACAGCTGACTTTTGAAAATCACAAATTTGGATTGCATGAGTCCATTTATATGTTTTTTTAAAAATAAATATTTTGAAAATTGTTTTAGAGTTTTGCAACAATTTAAAAAACTCACAAACCATGTAGCTTAAAAATACTGAAAAAAATCAGAAAAAGGTATGACAGGAATGTATAAAATATACGTAGATACTACTGTTTTTGTATCATTATCATAAAATATGCACACATTTTAAAAAGTTAAATTTATCAAAACTCACAAACACAAATACTTACAAACTGTCTATCAGGCCATTCACATTAGAAAGAAATGTAAGCAAATGTAAAGATGCAGTATTACATCATAACTGCATCAGATTCACTGTAGTACATACTGTACTGCTCTAATAACTTTGTAGCCACCTCCTGTTGCTATTACAATGAGCTCAAATGTTGAGAGTATCTGCTTAAAACATCTTGTGATACTCATCATCTCTGCATGACCATTTTGTCTCTCCAGTAATTTGCCTGCCACAGTAAAAAGTGATTTCTCATGGTTATTGTGTATTTTTAGCCATGTTTAGAGTAATATTATCAACCTTGAATAACATCATGAGACCCATACAAAGTGTTGCTAGTAATGTAGAAGCGAAGTCATGACAGAACAAGCAAAAGTTGAATTGCTTGAGATGTATTGCAGATTGATATCTGCAGCTGGGATAGCACACCATTTCAAGATAAATGAATCCAGCATAAGGAGTATTGTAAAAAAAAAAAAAAAAAAGAAAAGAAAAGAAAAGAAAAGAAAATTTCTGAAGCCATCACTGCAGCTATATACCCCAGGCATAAAAACCTTGCACTTTTAGTAAAATACCTTTTTATCTCATATTGGAAATGCAGCTTTTACATGGGGGCAATATTGCTACAAGAAAGACATACCTATAGACTCTAATATGAGTTTTTAAAAATTTGAAGTCATTATATTATAAGATAAAACAAAAGGAAAATGAGAATCTAAAGGTGAAGAATTTAGGGTCAGCAAAGGATAGTTTAATACTTTTACAAAGGTGTTTGGTTTTTAAAAAATGTCAAGATAACAGAAGCAGCAGCTTATGCTGACCAAAAAAGCAACAGATGGATTTCCAGATGCCGTTAAGAAAATCATTGAAGAGCAAATATTTGCTTGAACAGGTTTTTAATGAAATAAGTGCTCTATTCTATAAAAAAATGCCACAAAGATCATTTATTTGTAAGGAAGAGAAGTGAGCACCAGGATTTAAAGCAGAAAGGAATAGGCTAAGTCTACTGTTTTGTGCAAATGTTGGTGAGTTTATGATTAGGGCAGCTCTTATTTGTAGAGTTACTAACCCCCAAGCCTTGAAGGAAAGTGATAAATGCCAAATGCCAATCTTTTGTTTGTACATGTTTCTCGGACAATGAGAATGCATTTTCCAGATTGGCTCCACTGATGCTTTCTTACTGAATTCAGAACCTACCTTGTCAGCAAAGAACTGCCTTTTAAAATTGCTTCTAATATTGGACAATGACCCTGGTCACTCACAACTTCATGAGTTCAAAACTGAAGGCATCAAAGTGATCTTGCCACGAAAGACAATGTCTATAATTCAGCCTCTAAATCGGGGTGTCATAAAGACCTTTAAGGATTGCTCTATGAAAAGGATTGTCAATGATACAAAAGAGAACTCCAATAGAGAGAACATGTTGAAAGTCTGGAGGGTTACACCATTGAAGATGTCATTGTTGTTATAGAAAAGGCCAAGTTTTTCAAGGGCCAACTGTGTTTGTATGTGTCGGCTGAATTAGAAGATACAACTTCGTGAAAAAGAAAACTTTGAGCCTATTTCTTGTTAATTCACAAAGATAGAGACTATGCTATAATTATCTTTGTATCTCTAGTACCTACCATAGCAAAAACAACAAAGCTAAAAATTTGATTACATCCAGCACTAAAAGGCTGGTGTCATATTTTTATATCTACAATTTGTAAAATTTTGAGAACACATTGTAAATTGTGGAATATTTTTATGTCTAAATTTTGTAATATTTTGAGAACACATTCTAAATTACTACCTGGTTCACTGTGAATGGCTTAACCTGGTTAAATGTTTGGCTTGCAGGACACATGCATAGAAAACTGGAATCATGCTCTCCATGATAGTAATTATGAAAATGTATATGACAACTATTAATATATCAATGTACAAGGTACATTTCTTCACAGTATATTTTGACATATCACTATTTTTACCCCAAATAGTTATAAAGCAGAACAAATCAATGTTCTATAGTAGTTTTGATGCAAGATGGACACAGATCTGTCTTTCAATGAAGCCTCCATCTTAGCTTTGGTGAAAACTTCTACATGAAAACCAGAGGCATAGAAAGGAGCATTCAGATGAGAAGAAACCAAATCAGCAAAATACCAGGAAGCTCCAGGTGAACATTCTTTGTGCCAGAAGCTAATTATATGTGGTGAAGAAAACAAATTTCTGTAATATCTATCCCCAAATTTGAAAAAAAAATTAAATAAATTGAATCTTGGCTGTCAAAAAAAATACTCAGTAATAGGTAAATATTCAAAGCAACACCTAGGTCAAGAGATATAATGAATTTTCAACAATCTCAAAGACATCTATATATATATTAATAATTATAATAAAAATAAGGAGACCGGGTGCAGTGGCTCACGCCTGTAATCCCAGCACTTTGGGAGGCCCAGGCGGGTGGATCATGAGGTCAGGCATTAGAGACCAGCCTGGCCTACATGGCGAAACCCTGTCTCTACCAAAAATACAAAAATTAGACAGGTGTGGTGGTGGGCACCTGTAGTTAGTCCCAGCTGCTCGGGAGGCTGAGGCAGGAGAATCACTTGAACCCAAGAGGTGGAGGTTGCAGTGAGCCAAGATCATGCCACTGCACTGCAGCCTGGGCAACAGAGCAAGACTCCATCTCAAAAAAATAAATAAATAAATAAGAGTTAACCCAATTTACTGTCACATTCTTGTTCAGTAAGAATGCCTTCTCTCTTGTTTGTGTGCCTAACGCTTGCTGATAATTATAAGTTTATTATGATAAGTTCATTTAGTCAAGATTCCTTATGGAAGCTGATTTCATAATCAGAGTAATTAGTTTAAGGAGATTTTAGTAAAATAATTTTTTTAATGTGGGCAAGATTTAAGAAAACCAACAGGGAATAGTTCACTATAGCAGGGTTAGCAAAAGAGAAGCTGTTACCAAACATGGGAAAGGCAAAAGCAAAGGAGCTGTTGGAGAGAGACATAGCCCACAGCAACCCAGGAGAGATGAAGTATACATTTCTGAAAATTACTTTGGGCAAAGAACCAAAATAATACAAACCACTGCTGGTATGGATACTACTTTCATCATGGTAAACAGCAGCAGGCCACTTTTGGGAAAGCTTGAGGGAAGATTCACAATGTACATCAGCTGCCGTGTTGTAAGATCTTTTCTCAAAAAGACCCGGTATGCCCAAGGTCAGGTCAATCCAAAGCTGTGAATTGGTTAATGCCTAGAAACTTAGTATGAGGCCATTTATCCTCATAACAGTGAGTTGAGTTAGGTGTCTACCTGCTTAATGTGGATATAGTTTTGCTGTTATATGTCAAGCAGCATATTAGTAGCTGATGTTCTATTTTGTTTCTAGCAATATTGCGATAAATTACCCAACACCACAGATACTTGTGTGCACAAATTCTGACCACCATTTTTCTGTGTATGGCTTATTGTAATAGTTCCTTCTACCTTATCTCTGGTAGTTAAGTTCTGTCACCCACCTCTACTACTTTATTATCCTCATGCCCAGTGAGATCAGAAAATTCAACTTTATTATAGCATCCCACAGTAATCTCTGGCTCACAGAAGACAGCTACCATTGAGCATTTCAAGGATGTTTACAAACCCTCTCATCAAAGCATTTCTTAGTATAATATCTTCCAGTTGATATCATCTGACTCCTTCAGTTGGTATGAAAAGGCAATGCCTTAACAGATTTTACATGACACATTTCTGGCATTTTTGACTCGTAGACTATAGGCTATTACATTTACCAGGCTTTAGTTTGTCAATTGAACAGATCACTGATACCATACCCAGGGTCACAAGATAGTACATTCAACTTGAATTTGAGGATTATGAAGCCATGTCAATAGATTTTACCCAATACAGCATTACAGTTTATCCTCCTTGACTTTATACCCTGGAACACACTTACATAGATGCTTCTGCAGCCTGAGTGATAGAACTTGGGAATCTTTCACAATTTGTTGGCCCATGTCCTCCAAGAGTAGGCCACATAATTGTAAGATGCATGCCATGGATTATCAGTATTTTCTGGCAAGGAAGCTATATACACATTCCTCAAACATATGAGCAATACAATCCCAGAATTCTATTTTGAAGGTCTGTTTCCTAGGGTCACTCCTGGGTACCAATTGTTGTATCACTTGTTATCTTAGCAGGAAGCAGTTAGACTGGGTAATTCTAGACAAGTTTAATAAAAGAAATATTGTGATGTAATAATCAGAGTTTATGAAAATCAAAACGAAACGTACAGTATTCCAGTACTAATATGGTGGTTTTCAGATTAAAAAGATAGTCATCCTTAATCCCTGCAGTTCTAGGTGTGCCTATTGCTCCTTTCATTGAGAGGCCATGTATTTTTCCTCCTCTTCATTTCCAGCTGCTTTATGACTTGTTTTGACCAGGAAGAAAATGTCGTTAAAGTGACGCTGAGTCATTTTTGAGACCAGCTCTAAAGAGGACTGACTGCTTCTGCTTTCACTCTCTTGGATCCCCGAGCCAATATGTGAGAAGCCTGGCTACCCTCCTTGAGGTAGAGAACCATTCAGGTCTCAGTATTTTCTGACACCCAAGCTAAAACTTCCAGCTGAATCCTGCTGCATGTGCTATCCTAGCCAACACAACGTGAAACAAAGATAAATGGCCCCCCAAGTCCCTGATACAATTAAAGAATCAGCAAAAAAGTGAATATTTGTTGTTAAGTTACACAATTTGGGAGCTATTTGCTATGTAGATAACTGAAATAGCTAGTAACAGTGAATCATTGTATCACTCTCAGATCTGAAGTATATGTATTGTATACACCTTTCCAGGATAAGCACAAATTCCAGCTTCTCTCTGAAATTTCATGCAGAAGTAGCCTATGAAACCTCTGGATTTCAGCCAGGCACAGTGATTCACGCCTACAATGCCAGCACTTTGGGGGGCTGAGGGGGGTGGATGACTTGAGGTCAGGAGTTTGAGACCAACCTGGCCAACATGGCAAAACACCATCTCTACTAAAAATAACAAAAATTAGCTGGGAGCGGTGGCACACGCCTGTCATCCTCAGCTACTTGGGTGGCTGAGGCAGAAAAATCACTTGAACCCAGGAGGTAGAGGTTGCAGTGAACTGAGATTAAAAAAAAAAAAAAAGAAACCTCTGGTTTTCTAAATCATTTATTGACATAATAAGGACTGTATCCTTTATAACCAACATCTTAATTATAATTATTTTAATTATTTTTTCTCCCCAATTATGTTGTTGATCTATGGTATGGGAAATCATTTTTATTTGACTCTCGATCTAACCTTGAAAACATTTCCATGAATTAGAGTAGGAATTAACACAGAAAAGACTTTGTGTAAAAATACATGACAAAGATGTTCATCAACAGTGGTCAAAATATTGAATTAGACATGAGATTAAATTTTCTTAACAGAATAGTAATTTTAAAAATTCAGTGCATTTATATATTCACTGGCCATTAACAAAGAGTAAATACTACATTCATAAAAATCAATAATTTTTATTTCTTCTATTCAATAATTGCTATCTTTTATCCCTAAAGACTAATATGCTTGTGATATATATATATATGCATATATATATATATATATATATTCAGTATCAGAATTTGCATCTAAAACACTTACACAGAATTTATAGGTTTTTCGGAATCATTATTGGCCATCAATTATATATGTCATATTGTAATGAATACAGTTTTCAGACATAGTGATTTTCATCATTAGTATGATAGTACCTTTAATCTATGATGAATGAATATCCTGTTAGGAAGCATAAAAGTAGTAATTGCTAAAATTTGAAAAGTACTTCCTATATACCCTGTGCTTTCCTAAGAGATTTTCACATTAACTCATTTAACCCTCACAGCAGTCCTATGAGTAATATTATTATGATCCCATTTTACTAGTGAGGACACTAAGGTACAGAGAGATTATGTGAAATTTCTATATATGTTAATTGGCTGCAAAACCAATAGGATGGAGTATTATTTTTTATAAGGTCCCAGCAGCTATGTGGACACACCTTGATATGTGAAGTTTATCATTCCATTTTCTGTTAACTATTATCTTTTGGAGTTACTGTAAAGGTAAGCTATCAAAGAAGCTCAGTGGTTTTTCTCCCTTCTTTTATTTTTGGGTTTTCTGTATCATTTCTTCTGTTCCATCTGAGAACATGCTATCTGTTTACATAGTGTGTAGAAACACATAGCTCAGGCCTCTTAAAATTTTTCACAGATAGCTTAGTCAACTTGCATTTGATACATTTGATATGCACTATTTGTTTGTAACACTGGCAAGAATATTTTATTTATATTATTATTAGTATTATTATTTGAGATGGAGTCTCGCTCTGTCGCCCAGGCTGGAGTGCAGTGGCACCATCTCGGCTCACTGCAAGCTCCACCTACCGGTTTCACGCCATTCTCCTGCCTCAGCCTCCCGAGTAGCTGGGACTACAGGCACCCACCACCACGCCCGGCTAATTTCTTTTTGTATTTTTAGTAGAGACGGGGTTTCACCATGTTAGCCAGGATGGCTACGATTTCCTGACCTTGTGATCCTCCCGCCTCGGCCTCCCAAAGTGCTGAGATTACAGGCATGAGCCACCGGACCAGCCTGGCAAGAATATTAAACCAGTTCACACTTCTTTGTTATGATTGAGATAGTAATGATGGGAGTGATGGCCCGTCTGGAGTGGCCACTGCCACGACACCAGCTGCAGTGGGGAGGCATGGCAAGGGCCACACACTACACAGAGCTGGTGGGAACTGGGAACCGGCAGAAGCCCCACCCCCTTCCAAGTTGGACGGCCGGGAGCCTCACCCTCCTAGGCACAGCTGTAGCTGCCCAGCAGTGGCAGTGGACCAGGGCATCTCTGTACTCTTGGGTACCCAGGAAGCACCTCTGCCCCCTCAGGTTCAAAAGTGCCTGCTCCCGTTGCCTGGCCTCTCCCTGCTTCTGACGACCCCACCGATTTTGGAGCAAAGTTGTGGCTGAGCCCAGGTGCTGTCACAATCTGGCTTGGTGTGCACGCATTCAAGGCAGTGCTGACAAGCCAGCCCCTGCCACCTCAGCCCCCTCTGGACATTGAACCCTGACGAGCACAGGAGGGAGGCTGAAGGGGGCTGTGAATGGCTTGGTGTGAGCCTGCAGACACCCCTCGGCACAAACAGCCTGGGTGCCATGGGCACCATGGACGGCAGGTTAATGTTGGCAGGAAGCAGACAGGCTCCTGGGAAGAAAGGGGTAGGTGCTCAGTGAAACCCCACCTTCAGGCCAGGGACGGCCTGAGGCCTGGGGGCTGGGCTGCCATTTCCATGGACTGGAGTTAGAAATTATGGTGCTCTTTCTAGGCCCACCCATGGTTGCCCATGGACCAATCAGCATGTACTTCCTCCCCTCTGAAGCCCTTGTAAACATCATAGTCAGCCAGACTCAGGCAAATGAAGGGATGAACTGCTTACAGAGAGGAAATATGTACTGTGGGTCTCCGCTCCACTGACAGCTGGACACTTGGGGATGACATACCTGTGGAGAGAAGTGATCCACTTTGGGTCTCCTCTGAGCTGTTCTTTTGCTCGACATAAAGCACCTCTTTGCCTTGCTCACCCTCCTCTTGTTCAGGTACCTCATTTCTCCTGGATGCAGGACAAGAACTCTAGGCCTGCTGAATGGTAGGACTGAAAGAGCAATAACACAAACACGGCTGAGACATACCCTTTGCTTGCCACATGGGCCATGAGAAGGAGAGAACAGTGAAGGAGGGAAAAGCTGCAGCTCTTCTGGGAGCCCAGATCTAGGAGCTCCCCAGGCCAAGGCCGTGACACACTCTTCGGGGCTCTGTGGTTCCTGGCATCTCCAAGCTTTCGGGTGCCACTGCATTTCCCAATGCCAGCTGTGGAAGCTGCTTGCAGTATGCCTGGTCCAGCCACAGCCTCTCAGAGAGCCAGCACCTGTGCCGGCAGCTGGAGCTGCCAGCCCCACCACAACTGGCGTGCATTACTGTATGGCCTGGCTGTGCCGCACGCTCACTTGCTCACACACACCTTGCCGCTCCGCACCTAGTTGCCGCTCTGCACCTGGTTGCCGCTCTGCACCTGGTTGCCGCTCCGCACCTAGTTGCCGCTCTGCACCCGGTTGCCGCTCCGCACCTGGCTTATCCTTGGCAGGCATGGGATCTAGGCTGGTAGGGCAAGCCAAGTGCAGCCTGTCAGGCCACGTGAGCAGAAGGAGCCCAGCAAGCCTGAGCAAAACTCAGGCAAAGGTGCCACTGGTCACAGAGGTTTCCAGCCAGAAAAGCAACACCCCAAGATCCTGTGACAGTAAGTTAGGCTAAAGAGAATCATGATTCGTAAATATCACAGTCTTCAAGCAGAGTTACAAACTAAAAAGCTATGTGTTTACCTGGGGAAGAAATTGTGGAGGTGAGCCATGCTTCCACTTAAAATCTGTAGACCATATATGGCTGTCCCTACTCTCATTAAAGAGCAATACATGGAGCTATTTATAAATTAATTTTTCTATGCATTGTGAATTAAAATAATATTCCACGTAAAATATTCCAGTAACATTAAATAAATTTAAAATGTTCTATTTATCTTTCGGAAATAAATGTTACTTTTCTGCTGGGAATGTGTTCATGGAATCACGGAGCAGGTATTGCTTTGTATTATCTGTAATTCTGGTAGGTAGCATTTGTTACTTCCTCACAAAGATACAAAGAGAAAACTGACTTTAGTGCATTAAAAATACTGTGCTCCATTTAAATCAACTTTGTACACATTAAATAAATATAATGATGTTTTTGCCAGGTAGGTAATTGTCACCCAGTAGAGTTAACACACTTCGTTCAAATGAATGGAGAAGATAAATAAGTCTAACTGTGATAGACTGAAATAATTTCCATTTAGAGGCAAGGATGCCAATGAATAGTAACAAATATTTTTTGTCCTTGAATATATTGAAAAAGCTTTTAAAACTGTGTCCAAATTTGTTATATATTTTATATATACATGGAATGATTTTCATGAACTCTTGATTGGCTCTTGTTCCCAAATCACTCTGACACTCCCACTGTGGGCTCACGGAATGGTGCCTATAGGACGCATTTGAAGGAGCAATTTCAGGCATATTTTGTCCTTAGGGAGGTAGGCAATCCAATCCCACATCATATTAATTGTTCTTCAAATTCAGTTCCATTGAACAAACCACACATCTGCCTGGCCTCCCAATTTCTTTATGACTAAAATCCTCACTGTGTATTTGAATAAAGTAACAGACTTTATTTAAATATCCATTAAATGAATTCCCACCCATGGCTAGGTGATATGCTAGAGAAAACATACTACTGTTATGACTGCAAAAATCAGTATAAAAAGCCTACATTAATTCTTATGTAATGGGTCTTATCTTTCACTCAAATAAATGTATAAAAAATTCTCTATACTCATAACAGCACTTTGGCCAGAAAAGACTTAAACAATGAAATTAGGCAACAGAACCAACTGCTGAGAAACTGATTAGGACTTAAATACAGCAAACATAAAATATATAAAGAAAATGAATCTGCATGCATTACTGTAACAAGTGAAAACGGTATAGAAATGTAACAAGGTGGATAAAGTATAAACCATAGATAACCTTCTTATTGGTTGTGTGTCCTTGTACTAGTCTACTATGCTCTCTAAAAATTTTTTTTTCTTTTTCCAAAATGTGAGAAATAATGCTTACAGGATTTTATATAATTGTAGAAATACTAGCCATCTTTAAGCAAATCTATATCAAATCCTATATAGTGTGAGCATTCAATAAATTATGAATAGTCATTACTATTTTAAAAGTAAATATTACTAATAATACTGTTCACTATTTCAGATAACTTTAGCAATATTTAATTTTAAAAACTCTATATTTTAGTTAATTCATTTTACAGATATTTATTAAATACCTACAATATGATAGGCACCATTTTAAGTCTTGAGTTATCCAATAGACATGGTCTCAATATCATGAAGCTTTATATATTTGTAAAGGTAAGCATAATTAATTAGTAATAAAATAAATAAATAAAAAGTAAATAAATAGAAAATATTAGAAACCAGTAAGAGTGACAGCAGTTACTTAACTTGTGTGGTTAGGAAAAGCCTTCACAGGAAGCAGAAATGTGAGTTAAGGTTTGCATGATGAAAAAGATCAGCTTAAGTAAATCTCCTGACACTGGGTATATAATTCACCCAAGACATTATCTAACATTTCTCATCTTGTAGAGATTTAAATATTTTAAATACATAATGGACTTAGAGTTATTGATTATTAGCAGTGATATGTAGTGCATGGACCCTCATTAATGACATGGCTTACTTGTAATATGCAATTCATTACTTCATTCCTACTTCATGCTTCAATATATATGAAGCAGTTATCAAACATTTTAATTTACATATTGAATGTGTTGCCTGTCATGAAGGCAAGCAGCATAGTGGCTAGGAATTTCAGGGCTATATCTTACTTCCTCGGTTCTCTTTCACAAACAACCCTATAACTTGTACAAATTGTTTTATATGTTTAAACATTTATACTGTCATTAAAATTCTAATAATAGTATACATGTTGTAGAATTTTTAATACTATATGAAATGATGTTCATAACCTAACCTCAGCATCTGGCATATGCCAATGATTTGGTTTTAAGTAATATGATTTAACAAGATAAGAGAAAGGAGCTAGACCACTCTTTTTTTTTTGTTTTTTTTCAGTGTGAGAGACACTATGATAAAGGCACATGCCCAGGGTGGATTGAAAACACATAGAAAAACCTTTACCTCTTGTTGAAAGGGGGTCAAAGGACAACTACCAGAAAAGATTTTACATGTCAATGAATGAGTGTTCTCTAAATGACTTACATTCATGGTTTTCCGAAGTCTATTGCAGATCTGATGCCACTTGTGAGAGTAAACTGTGAGGCTTGTCCAAGGACCTTTTCTGCTCAGATTAGTCATGTATGTGCTGTTTGAATCTATTTGACATTACAAGTTGGGGTTGAATAATAAAATATAAACATTATGTGTGGTTATCTCTAATGTTTCCTTCTTTTTTTTTTTTTTTTGAGACAGAGTTTCACTCTTGAGTGCAGTGATGTGATCTTGGCTTACTGGAACCTCTGTCTCCCAGGTTCAAGTGATTCTCCTGCCTCAGCCTTCCGAGTAGCTGGGATTACAGGTGTGTGCCACCACGCCCAGCTAATTTTTGCATTTTTTTTTTTTTTGTAGTAGAGAAGGGGTTTAACCATATTGGCCAGGCTTGTCTCGAACTCCTGACCTGAGGTGATCTGCCCGCCTCGGCCTCCCAAATGCTGGGATTACAGGCATTAGCCACTGTGCCCGGCCTCCTGGTTTTAGAAAAATAAAAATAAAAAAATCTTAATTCCTATCATTTATAAATAAAAGTTCAGGCCACACATTGAAAGACTAAATCTTTAAGAAGAGGGAATTTAAAAATACATCTGTATTTAGTACTTTGAACAAAACTGTTAAGTTGTGCATTGGAATGAATAATCAAAATCCAGATGAAAGCCTACTGAGTATCGTCTTGAATCAAATAAGGCATCTAGAGAATAGACACAGCGTGCCCATCTTGTAGAGACAAGATTAGAGGAATGAGGTCTTATTTAGATAAGACATGATATGCCATTTTTATATTTAGCTAAAGTAGTCTATGTCAAGTAAATCATCATTCTACTTCTAGAACTAATCCTCAATTAATGGGAATATCTCTAATTATTAAATGTGTGCATCCTTACAGCTTTAAATTTTGAAACCTGTTCTCAGCCTAAGCAATGGCATTCCAGTGCACTTGTTAAGACAGTCTCCAAGTTCAACCTCCTCCCCGTTTCTTCTAATTTTGTACCCCAGATGCTGTATGTCTGCCTTATAGAATAGTTCGAATGCATTGGGCTCTTATTAGGTAACCTACCTCCTTTGTTGCATGAATAACTTATCTGAGAACCTCACTGTGAACAAATCTGTGCTGTCAAACTAAATACCAGTAATGGCTGATTCACAAATCACTTCTTCTTGAATGAAATTCTGGATCTTACACTTAACTTGGACCATTGTCTAATGGTTCTATGCACTGGAACACCACGTCTTTCCTATCATTTTTTCGGACTGGGCTGACAGTTCATTCTTCAAACTACATTGAATCTCAAAGTATTTATCTCATCATTAGAATAACTGTCCCAGAGTTTATTTTTAGATAACTCAATAATCTCTTTGGGTTGGGGAAACATACACAAACCACCCACAATGAAGTCTCATAATTACAAAGCATATTATTTGATTTATACCACAATAATCGTATTTCAACTCACATTTTCATACGAAGGGAAAGTTTAAATCTATGTTTCACATTCTCCAAGTGCCATTCTGGTTCATTTTAATTTCAGCCACTGAGTTGATAGGGCTCAAAGGAAAACAAAATGGATTTATCCATCACTGAACACAATTAATCGTATATTGGCCTCTTTAGGAATGAAGTTAGATAAAATGACTTAATCACAATTTTTCAAAGGGAAATTATAAATAATTAACCACTCTGACTATGACTCCTATAAAAGAAAGTGAAATTCAGCACACCTAAGCAAATGACAATCAGATAAGGAAATTACTTACGAAGAATATTCCATTATTGTAACTGCTTCTGCCCCATATAGCAATACCTACTGGCTAAGGCTACTACTTTTTAAAAATAAAACTAGCTATACTAAGAGTGGAAGTCAAATGTATCCATATAGCTGCACAAATAACTAAATAGTTTACAAATATCTCCATGTTTTACCAATAATTCTGCTTTTCATTAATTCATATCTAGGAAAAATTAAAAATGAATGTGAAGCTGTGTATTTTATCAAATCCCTAAAACTGAAATAGTTTTTATGTCTGAATCCACTACAGAATATGTTTTGGGCATAACCATGTAGAATTAATCCATGGGGAATTAAGGATTTGTCAAATATAGCTATTTATTTGATACAGTTTTCTCAATCTGCAGGTTTAGAGACATGCCCTGAAAAGGAGCATATTTGTTGATGATACATAAGAAAGATATAAATAATTTATTGTCATACGAATAATTTCTTGTCAGATGAAGCAAATATCAAGTCCTTTTGTTTTTGGCATGTGCAAAACTTTGATGGTGTCATATGCAGTAAAACATCCAACCAGAACAAACCAACAAACCATATTAGTTTGCTAGGGCTTCCATAGCAAAATACCACAGGCTGAGTGTCTTAAGAAGCACATGTCTATTTCTTCTAGTTATGGGGGCTGGGAGTCCAGGAGGCTTGGCTTGCTCTGAGGCTTGATTTCTTTCCTTGGCTTGCAGATGGCTACCCTCCTGAAGTCTTTTTGTCTTTTTATAAGGACATAAGTAAAAGTGAATTAGGGCCCCACCCTAGTGGCCTCATTTTAATTTAATCACCTCTTTAAAGATCTTACCTCCAAATATGTCTATATTCGGAGGTACTGAAGATCAAGATGTCAACATATTAATTTGGGGAAATAAAATTCAGCCCATAACACCAACAGAATATAGCAAAAGCTTACTTCTTAAATCCCTCAATGTGCTCTGCAATTTCTTTAATCTCATCTATAAAATACTTTCCAAAATCCTTTGTAGTTGGGTTTCAGAATATTAAAAACATGCTGCAGCTGAGATGCAGCAGGTTTTGCCTCAAAGTTGATGGCTGATGAATGATCAGGATAATGGTTGCTGAGAGTTAGGATGGCTGTGACGATTTCTTGAAATAAGAAAATGATGAAGTTTGCCACATCAGTGGACTCTTCTTTTCATAAAATATTCAAAAGAACTTTTGCACAACAAAGGAAACTAAGAACAGAGTAAACAGACAGCCTACAGAAGGGGAGAACATTTTTGCAAACTACGCATCTGACAAAAGTATAATATACAGCATCTATAAGAAACTTAAACAAATTTACAAGAAAAACACCAACAACCCCATTAAAAAGTGGGCAAAAGACATGAAAAGACATTTTCAAAGAAAACTTACGTGTGGTCAACAATCATATAAAATAAAACTCAATGTCACTGATCATTAGAGAAATGCAAATCAAAACCACAATAAGATACTATCTCATACCAGTCAGAATGGCTATTACTAAAATGTCAAAAAGTAACAGATGCTGTTGAGATTGTGGAGAAAAGGGCATACTTATACACTGTTAGTGGGAGTGTAAAGTAGTTCAATCATTGTGGAAGCCAGTGTGGCAATTCCTCAAAGACCTAAAAACAGAAATTCCATTTTACTAAGCAATCCCATTACTGGGTATATACCCAAAGGAATATAAATCATTCTATCATAAATATATATGCATGTGTATATTCGTTGCAGCACTATTCACAATGGCAAAGACAGGGAATCTACCTAAATGCTCATCAGTGATAGACTGGATAAAGAAAATGCGGTACATATACACGATGGAATACTATATAGCCATGAAAAAGGGCATAATGTCCTTTGTGGGGACATGGATACAATTTGAGGCCATTATTCTTAGCAAACTAATGCAGGAATAGAAAACCAAATACCACATGTTCTCACTTATAAATGGGAGCTAAATGATGAGATATACACACATGGACACACAGAGGGGGACAATACACACTGGGATCTATTGGCAGGCAGAGGGTTGGAAGAAGGAGAGGATCAGGGAAAATAACTAATGGGTACTAGGCTTAATACCTGGGTGATGAAATAATCTGTACAACAAACCCCCATGACACAAGTTTACCTATAGAACAAACCTGCACATACCCCTAAACTTAAAAGTTAAAAAAATAATGAACTTTCAATAAATAAATAAAATTAAAAATAATTTTAAAAAGAAAACTATAAATCACTGCAAGTTCTTCAATGGAGCATATATTTATATGATTTATTAGAAACATTGGAAGGAGAGGAGTGAAAGAAAGAAGAAGGGGGTCTTTTGGGGAGCAAAATGGAAAAGAGTTGTTACCCAAAGATTAGGAAGCTGCCTAACAACCCTAGATGAAACCTACCGTCCACAATCAATGGAGCCACTGAAGGCTTTTGCTACAATTGATACTGGTGTTGAGCAAGATACTGAGAGCCCACCTCTTGCTGATGGGTGTGTCACAACTGGCAATTGCTTTCAGTTCCCTGCCATTGCAGAGATGTCACTGTTACGGGACATGTGAAAGAGAAAAGAAGATATTGTCTACTTTCTTCTTTCTAGTCTCCACCTAGCGCTTCTCACTGGCAGAGCTTCATAGAAAGCCAATGGACAAAGGAGTCGTTTTTGCTTAATAATTTTGGCTTTATAATAAACCTTGATATTTGCTTAATGAATAAAAAATATTTGTAGCATGTGATGCTGTTTGATAACATTTTACCCACAGAACTTTTTTCATAATTACAATCAGTTCTTTCAAACCCTGCCACTACTTTATCAACTAAGTTTATTTATTGTTCTAAATCTTTTGTTGTCATTTCAACAATGTTCCCAGCATCTTCACCAGGAATAGATTCCACCTTAAGGAACTATGTTTTGTGTTCACCCACAAAAAAATGACCCCTTATCCATTAAAGTTTTATCATGAGGTTATAGCAATTAAGCCTCATCTTCTGGCTCAATTTCTAATTCTAGTTCTCCTGCTGTTCTTATCACATCTGCAGTTACTTACTATATTGAAGTCTTGAATCCTTTAAAGTCATTCATAAGAGTTGGAATCAACTTCTTCCAAACTCCTGTTGATGTTGACATTTTGACCTCTGCTCATGAATCATGCATGCTCTTAGTGGCATTTAGAGTAGTGAATCATTCCCAGAAGCTTTTCAATTTAATTTATTCATATCCATCAGGGAAATCACTATCAACAGCCTTACAAAATGTATTCCTTAAATGATAAGACTTGAAAGTCAAAGTTACTCATTGATCCTTGAGCTGCAGAATGGATGTTTTATTCACAGGCATGAAAACAACATTAATCTCCCTGTGCATCCATATCAGAGCTCTTGGGTAATTAGGTGCACTTTTAATTAACAGTAATATTTAGAAAGAAATCTTTTTTTTCCCAATCAGTAGGTCTCAACATTGGGCTTAAAATGTTCAATAAACCATGCTGTAAACAGAAGTACTCTCATCTAAAATTTGTTGTTATATTTATGAAGCATAAGCAGCAAAGTAGATATGACATGATTATTAAGGGCCCTAGGATTTTTAGAATGCTAAATGATCATCAGCTTCAGCTTAATAAACTAATTGAATTATTTCCTAATGAGAGTAATATAGTGTGGTGCATGCCCCCACCCAAATCTCATCTTTGTATTATAGCTCGCATAATCCCCACATGTCACAGGAGGGACCCAGTGGGAGGTAATTGAATCATGGGTACGGGTTTATCCCCTGCTCTTCTCGTGGTAGTGAATAAGCCTCATGAGATCTGATGGTTTTACAAAGGGCAGTTTTCCTGCACACAGTCTCTTGCCTGCTGCCATGTGAGATGTGCCTTTGCTCCTCCTTCAACTTACACCATGACTGTGGCCTCCCCAGCTATGTGGAACTGTGAATCCATTCAACCACTTTTTCTTTATAAATTACCCAGTCTCACATATGTCTTTATTAGCAGTATGAAAATGGACTAATACAGACAGCCAGCCTTTCCTTTGAAGCTTTGAAGCCAGGCATTGAGTTCTTCTCTCTAGCTATGAAAGTCTTACATGGCATCTCCTTTCAACATAAGGTTGTTTCATCTACATTGGGCATCTGTTGTTTGGTATAGTTATCTTCATCAATTATTTTAGCTAGATCTTCCGGGTAACTTGCTACAGCCTTGAAGCCTTGACATCAGTTCTTGCTTCTTCACTTTGTATTTTTATGGTATAATGATGACTTCTTTCCTTAAACCTCTTGAAACAATTTCTATTGCTTCAAGTTTTTCTTCTGCAGTTTCTTCACCACTCTCAGACTTTATAGAATTTAAAAGAGTTAAGACCTTACTCTGGATTAGGCTTTGGTTTAAGGAAATGCTGTGGCTGGCTTGGTTTCATCTTCTTTCCAGATCACTAAAATTTTCTCTACATCTAAAATAATGTTATTTTACTTTATTATTTGTGTGTTCCCTCGAGTAATACCTTTAATTTTCTTCAAGAACTGTTTAGCTGAACATGGTGGTTCACATCTATAATCCTAGCACTTTGGGAAGCTGAGGTGAGAGGATCTCTTGAGACCAGGATTTTGAGACCAGCCTAGGCAACATAGCAAGACCCCATCACTACAAAGTAAAGAACATTAGCTGGGCATGGTGACATGTACATGTAGTCTCAGTTACTAAAGAGGCTGAGGCAGGAGGATTACTTGAGCCCAGGAGCCCAAGGTTTATAGTGAGCTAAGATGGTGCTACTGCATTCAAGCCTGAGCGACACAGCAAGATCTTGTTTCTAAAAAAAATTAAATGAATAACTTTTTATTTGCATTCGCAAGTTGGCTAGATGTTTGATACAAGAGAGGACAAGCTAATGGACTATTTTAGCTTTCAACATGCCTTTTTACTAAATTTAATCATTCCTCACTTTAGATTTAAAGTAAGAGTTGTGACTCTTTGCTTCATTTGAATACTTAGAGGCCATTGTAGGATTATTAATTAGTCTAATGTCAATATTGTTGTGTCTCAAGGAATACGGAGGAGCAAGGAGAGGAAGAAAGATGGAGAAAAGCCAGTGAGTAGAGTGAGTACTTACAACACACATGCTTATCAATTAAGCTTGTTGTATTAATTGGGTATGGTCGGTGGCACTTCAAAACAATTACTATAGTATCATCAAAAATCACTTATCACAGATCACCATAACAGGAATAATTATAATGAAAAAGTCTGAAACATTGCAAGAATTACCAAAATGTGACTCAGTGACATGAAGTCAGCATATACTGTTGAAAAAGTGATGCCAACAGGCTTGGTCAACATTGGATTGCCACAAACTTTCAATTATGAAAAATGGCAGTATCTGTGAAACAAGAATGAGATGAGGTATACTTATGTTATGGACACACTTCTTTACACACTCAGCTCATTCATTCAACAACTATTGACAGAAATCCATTCTCCTCCACTAAATACTTTTTAGTTATCTTCATATCAGAGGCCACTCCTTGACCATCTCCATTATTCAAACATTAAAAGTTGTCCTTTCCGTAGAGAAACGTCTAGAGCTCTAGTCATGTTTCTTTTCCTGTTGTTTGTTTCTTTGTTTTTGCTTTTTCTAGAACGTATCTCTGTGTTGGTATGTACTACACATTTATTGATAAATTCCATCTTTCCTTTAAGTTCCACAGCCACCTATTTATCTCCATAAAATATTTATGTCCATAAGAGTTTTATCTGACAAGCACCCCTGTGTAGTGTATTCTAGAATGAATTATTGCTTTAAATTACTGAAACCTATTTGTCTGCTTTTTCTTTCATGCTATTAAATCACATAACCATCTATTAAAGACAAAATCATGCACACCTACCTAAATTCAACCCATCTAGGGACACTAGATGTAGAAATTTAATCCTACAGCAAATTCTATCATATTTGCCCTTAATGTATGTGTGGATTTTACCCAGTTTTCTTCAACTCAACTTTTAACACAAATATCTCTCACTGGGACAGTGGCACTCTTTTCCTACCAGGAATCCCTTCTTTTCACTTTTGTTTCCTTTAATTTATTCTCCATGAGTCGTGCCTAGAACTTTTGAAAATATGTCAGAACTATTATTCCCCAATTAAAATTTGGAGGCAGGACTTCCAGAATGCTGGTATAAGATGCTTAGAGAAACATCATTCATTATGCTGCTGAAATTTAAGCAAAACCAATCATTCAGATTACTTGGAGATTGCTGAAAGGACTTACAGCAGATTGAGAAACATTTATTTAAGAAAATCTATGAAATCTTGGTAAGAACATTGAGAAGCTACGGCTTTCTAATAGGTATTCCTCCCATCTCCCCATGGCTTTGCTTTGTAGAAGATATGTTTTAGCAGGCTCAGGGCCATGTGGAAGTCTGCTTTGCTATCACTTCACTAGGATGAAAGAGCTATTCTGGATGATTTCAGAAGACAGAAGCTATCAGAACATCCTATTTTTCCACAGCTTCATTCTGTAGAAGGACTACATCAAATCAGTAGCAGCAGACAGACAATATCCTACCCCTACCACGAACTCCCACGATGTAGGCAGGAGCCAGGCAAGACAGCTGGTAAACAGCATAGTACCTTTTTTCTGCACAGCACTATGTAGCAGAAAAGCTGAAAGAGTGGGCTTGGCAGCTGCATGGTAGTTCGTATCTTCCCTTACTTCCTTGAACAGAAAATCTATTTCAGGTAGATGCAGCAGCCAGTGAATACCAGCAGATCCCACCATCTGGCTGGAAAATATTCATACTGGTATTTTAGCCCATTGTCTGCTGCTATGATAGAATGCGCAGACTGGGTAATTTATAATGAAGATAAATTTATTTCTCACAGTTCTGGAGGCTGGGAAGTCCAAGGGTATGGTGCCGACATCTGGTGAGAGTCATCCCATGATGGAAGCAAGAGACAAAGGCCAGCATGCAAAAGGAAGAGAAATGGGCCCAAGCTTATCCTTTTATCAGAAATCCAGTCAAGCAATCACTAACCCACTACCACAATAATGCATTCATGAGCACATAGCCCTCATGATGTCATCACCTCTAAAAGGTCCAAACTCTTAATATCATTACAATGGCAGTTAAATGTCAACATGAGTTTTGATGGGGACATTCAAACCACAGCACAAACCATGTTTATAGAAGCCAGGTGTGGTGCTAGTTTTAAGCTCACCTGCACCCCTTCCTCATATGTGCATATGCACAGCTCCTGCTCACAGTGGGGTAGCACGTAGAAAATGAGCTACTCATCTCCTTTCCTCCCTCCCAGTTGCTACTGTTCCATGAACAGAAGTTCTCCCCATGGAGGGCCTGGCCAAATTTCAAATACTGGTCTTTGCCAAAGGGCCTAACTACAATCAATTAGAACCAGGAGCAACACATTCTCAGGGATTGTAAAAAATAATATACAGTGGAGGCATCATTTAGAAATTAGTAAAGGCTAGGCCATCAAGAAGCTTAATGGGGAACTCAAGGAAAATGATATTTAAAGACAGCATGGCTTAACCCAGTCAAACCTTGAAGGGCAGAAGACTGTGTACATACTCATGTCCTTGGGCTCTGAAGACTATCAGAAGCTTTATACTCTTTACTGAAATAGTCTAGCCAAGTAACTAAACAAATAAACAAGAAAACAACAACAAACTCTAAAGAAGGGGAGATCAGTCTCCAGAGTTGCTATATAGTGTTTTGTAAAGTGCACAGTTTTCAGTGAAAAAATAAGAGACAAGCAAAGAAATTGGAAAGTGTGACTTATCAAACGGAAAAAAAATGCAGACAACTGAAATTGCCTTTGAGGTGGGTCAGATAAGATGTCAAAGCAGCTGTTATAACATCCTTTGGACATTAAAGACCTAAACTAGTTTAGTTTTCAAAAATTAATATTACTGTAATTAGCATATTTATTTAGTAGACATAAACTATGTTTAGAATTTAAAAATAATATAATGACAATGTTTTATTGAATAGAGGATGTCAATAAAGAGAAAATTATAAAATATAAGGTATAAATGAAAATTCTAGAGTTGAAAAGTAGAATGCACAAATAGGAAAAACTTCATTAAAGGAGCTATAGTTTTGAGCTGGAAGAAGAAAGTATCAGCAATATTGAAGACAGATGAATGACTATTATGCAATATGAAGAGCACAGAGACAACAGAATGAGGAAAAATGAATAGATACTCCCTAACAAAATTCCAGCTGCTTTTTGGAAAATAATTGACAAGCTGTTTCTAAAATTCATCTGGAAATCTAGAGAACCAGAATAACCATTATAACCTTGCCAAGGAAGAAAGAAGAAAAACATACATTTCATCATGTCAAGACTTTCAAAAGCTACAGTAATCAAAACAAACGGTCATTGACATTTGGAAATTTGTGTGTGTGTGTGTGTGTGTGTGTATAAAATTGAATTTACTCTTCAAAAATAAATCCTTAAGTATATGATCAGTTAATTTTCATCAAGCGTGCCAAGAGAATTGAGTAGGAAAAAAACAGTCTTTAAATAAATGATGCTGAGACAACTGAATACACACATGCTTTTTAATAAAGTTGAAGCTCATAGCACACACAAAATCAACTCAAGATGACTCATAGACTTCAATTAAAAGCTAAAACTATAACATCTTAGAAGAAAACATAGGGTAAATCTTTATGACCTTATGTTAGGCAGTGATTTCTTAGATAGAATACCAAAAGCACAAGTGACAGAAGAAAGAATAGATAAGTAGCTTCAAAGAACACCATCAAGAAAGTAAAAAGAATCTACTAAATAAGAGAAAACATGTGAAATTATCTATTTATAAAAAATGTGACTGGGCGACATGGCTCACGCCTGTAATCCCAGCACTTTGAGAGGCCAAGGCGGGCAGATCACCTGAGGTCAGGAGTTTGAGCCCATCCTGGCCAACATGGTGAAACCCCGTCTCTACTAAAAATACAAAAATTAGCTGGACATGGTGGCAGGCACTTGTAATCTCAGCTACTCGGGAGGCTGAGGCAGGAGAATAGTTTGAACCTGGGAGGCGGAGGTTGAAGTGAGCCAAGATAGCGCCACTCCAGCCTTGTGACAGAGAAAGACTCTGTCTCAAAAAAAAAAAAAAAAGAAAGAAAAGAACATGTATCAGGATATATATATATAGAAAGAATTCTTGAAACAAAATAATACAAGATAAATAAAAAAATTTAAAAATAGACAAAGGATTTTAATAGACATTTCTCCACTGAAATTATGCGAATGACCAATAAACATAAGAAAAGATGCTCAACGTTATTAGTCATTAGGCAAATAAAAACCAAACCACAGTGAGATAATATAATATGATATATATTTATTAAGATGGCTATACTCAAAAGCACAGAAAAGTGTTTACAATGATGCAATCTTACTCATAATAGTGCAGAAGGAGAAAACTACAAAGTCCATCAACTGATGAATAAAAAAATGGTATAGTCATGCAATGACATATTATTCAACAATAAAAAGGAATAATGTACGTGATATAAGCTATACCAAGGAAACGTTGGAAAGCATTATGCTAAGTGAAAGAAGCCAGTCACAACAGACCACATATTATATGATTCAATTTAAACAAAATGTCTGAGAAAAATCCATAGGCACAAAAAGTAGATTAGTATATTCATGGTGGTCTGGACCTGGTGAGGAGAGAAGGATTGAGGGGAATGAAGAGTGCTTGCTAGTAGGTGCAGGGTTTTTTGGGGAGTAATGAAAATATTTTTAAATTAGATCATTTTGATACTCTATAAACATGATATAAAACCATTGAGTTGTACCCTTCAAATGAGTGTATTGTATGTTGTGTCAATTCTCTCTCAATAAAGCTGTTTTTAGAAATAAGAATAAATATATAAAGAGGAAAAATTGTAATTTATTAACAATACATTAAAATAAATTAAAATTACTTCCTCCTACGTCCATATAAGATCCTTTAGTATCCATCTCTGCTTACTTCTTCTTTCTCATTTCTAGCTACCTATCTATCACTCATTTTCTCTAGCCACACTGGGCTCTGTTCATTTCTGAAAATCTGCCAACGTTTGTGTGTTTTTCAATATTAATACAATTGCAATGTTTATGACATCTGCTCTCAACTACCTCAACTCTATACTAATGTTTCTTCAGCATTGTTAAAGTCCCAGAAGTAATTTAACAACTCAAACAGGTTTTCTCTGACCATGCTTTTATAATCAGTATATTCTGACCTTCTCTACCATAACACTGTCTTCATGATACTTCAGAGGACTGTTTACATTTTTAACCTTTTTATTGGCAGTTTCCTTTCACTAGGATTTAGTCTTAATGAACATAATCATATGATTTTCACTCACCTTAGTATATCCAGTGGCTAGTATAACACTTGACGTGAAATAGGCTTAATTGTTTGTTAATTGTTATTAGTTGTTAAATTAATAAAAAAAAGCAACTTCTGCATTAGCTGTGCCTACCTAGCACCTACTATCTAATAGTGAACAAAATATTAGGCTAAATATCAGAATGAATAGTAATTCCTCTGTCAGCAGTGAGTGGATGAATAACTTTGGAAAAGTTTGTTAAAATGCAAAATTTTCATTTTTCTCCACTCCAAAATGAGGTCTCTGATACCTGCTCTTACAAGTCTTACAAAGACCAGGCGTGGTGGCACATGCCTATGATCCCAGCTACTTGGGAGGCTGAGGCAGGAGAACTGCTTGAGGCCAGGAGGCGACAGAGCGAGACTCTGTCTCAGACAAACAGTTCTCAAAAATAAAACTGTTCTGACAGCTGTCAAAATGAAATCGTACCAAAGATCTCAAAAAAGAGACACGAAAAACAATCTTGCAATTGTACCAACCACAAGTTTTGCAGAAGTTAAAGAAAATAGCAACCTGAGAAAACCCCAAGTCACATCGCCTTCTCTTCTCTAACCCTATATGTCGCTTAGTCTTAAGTGTTACCTAGATTTATAATGTTCTCTGCTGTGGATCAACTGATTTAAGCCTTCAACGTCTATTTGAGTCATTTTTTACTATTTGTTTTTGTACTTCGACACTTCCTAAGGGCAGAAAAAAATATTTTTATATATTGCTCACACACCCTCAGACCTAATCAAACTCCCTTGCTCATAGTGGGCTCGCAATAAGGTCAGATGGTTTCACAATCATTTCACAATACAACAAAGCCAAGTTTTGGGTTTCTAGACCTCGTGAATTTTCCACACATATTTCCCATGTAGATAAAATGAGTTTTTACTCTACATGCTCAATATACGTTCCATATTTTTTCTAGCTAATTAATATGTTTTTAGCATCTGTGTGGTCTTCTCTGCCCTTATTTATTTTTATGTTTTTTATTTTTTGAGACAGAGTCTTGCTCTGTCACCAGGCTGGAGTGCAGTAGCACAGTCTCGGCTCACTGCAACCTCCACTTCCCAGGTTCAAACGATTCTCCTGCCTCAGCCTCCCCAGTAGCTGGGACTACAGGCATGCACCACCATGCCCGGCTGATTTTTGTATTATTTAGTGGATATGGGGTTTCACCATGTTGGCCAGGATGGTCTCCATTTCTTGACCTCGTGATCTGCCTGCCTCTGCCTCCCAAAGTGCTGGGATTACAGGTGTGAGCCTCCACCCCCATCTGTGCCCTTTTTTTACAATGACCTGTCTCCTTTCCAGAATTTAAGACATTGACCTAATTCACGTCTCAAAATCATTTACTAATATAAGAGTTTCCTTGAATACTTCTGAGGTTAGTATATTAAAGACTCAACTTCTTCATATAAAACATTACTATTATGGTCAAATTACACAATTTATGTAAAAATCCCTAGTTACCTTTTTAAAACTGCGAGTTGTATAGATCACACAGAATGCAATTTGGAATTATTTTAAAAAGCTTCATAAAATAAGTATGGGAACTTGAGGTCAATAGATTATGAAAATTAAATATGCAAAGAGAGAAAAGGACCTGAACCAAATTAATATTCATGCTGTTAATCCTGGTTTTATGTAATAAAATTTAGGAATATTTGCCAAGAATGAAAACTGAAGCCTGCAAATACTCTAGTATTTATGATTTATAGACCAGCACAAAATACAGTCATTTGAAGAATACAGTTGATACAATAGCGTCCATAACCATATCGGAAGTATTTTTATATTTAAATATAAGTATTTCTTAAGAATATAGAAAGGATCTATATCAGAAGGCTCACCAAGTTTGTAATAGAAAATAATCCTCCAAAGACACCAGATTCCTGATTGTAAAATATACTAGAAAATTAAATATATATAGTTTTATAATAATGACTGATGTTTGAAACTCACTCTGTGCTCATTAAAATTGAGCAAGCTATCTGATATCTACAGATAAATCTTTCTATTCAATTGAATCTAAGTAACATTCTTCTGTGCTATGAATATACAGAAAATACTTATTTGATGGAAAAGATTATTTTCAATACAAAAATGTTTTCTAAAGGAAAATCTTTACAAACACATTATAAAAGTGTATACACACACTTGTAAGATTGACATGTTTAGATATAGTTTTGAAATTCAGGTCAATAACAAAAAAGTTTAAACATACAACTTACTATATTTATAAGCATAGTGGAATAAAATAAACATTATTTGAAACACACCAGCAGTTTTAATGCCCACATAGAACCTACATCAGTGTGAACAAGCTATGATGTTGATGTGATGGAAACACATGTTATATAGTATGTTGCATCTGGTAGCTATGTGAGCTTGGGCAATTCACCTTGGCTGTGGAAGTTTCAGCTTCTTCATTGCTAAAAATAATACTTCTATTAATGATAATAAAAAGATTTGTTTTTTAATACACAATGTCTTGTGCTCACTGTGTAGGGCTGTGCTCTGTGTACTTTCCAAATACTATTTCACACAATGCTCCATAACTTAGTGACATGAGAATATTAATACCTCCATGTTTTCAGATAAGAAAATAACTTAGAATGGCTAAATAAGCTATCCAGATCAAACAGATAGAAAGGTTTGACTATAATTATAATATTATCACCTAACTTACAAAAATGCTGTGAAAATTAAATGAGACAAGAGTCATGGATTTATTTTGTAAAATAAAATCAACACATACAAAAAGTGTAATAATGGTAATAGGCTCAATTTTTAAAGTAATGTTTTAGAATAATTATTTAGCATAAAGCCAAATGAGACATATATATTCAAGTGTATACATTGAAATACACATCGCAGGCTCTCAAACATTTGAAGATACATGAGTCAGTGCTCAAAGAATTTCCCAAGATAAACAGCACAGAAAAAAAATACCGTGCATAGAATTTTATTTCTTCAATTAAAAAACCGAAACTTTATTTATCCTGGCTTTTTTATACATATTCCTCTGGTTCTTTTATTCACCTATTTTATGGATACAAATCAGTGATTTTTGGTAAATTCACAATGTGCAACCATCACCACAGTTCAGTTTTAAAAATATTTTCGTTACCCCCAAATATTCGTTTTTGCCCTTTTGCAGTCATCTCTGTTTCCATCCAACATTCCAGGAAACCTAAGCTACATTGTGGTGTTTGTTTTATGTTTTTTAAGCGACAGTCTGGCCGTCACCTATGCTGCAGTGAACCGGCACGATCATAGTTCATTGCCACCCTTGATCTTCTGGGCACAAATGATCCTCCCCTACCTCTGCTTCCTAAGTAGCTGAGACTACAGGTGACACTGCTATCTATGCCTGGCTAGTTTTTGTGGGAGTTTTGTTTGTTTGTTTGTTTTTGGGATTTTGTTGTTGTTGTTGTTGTTGTTGTTGTTGTTAGAAATTGGTCTCGCTATGTTGCCCAGACAGGTCTTAAACTCCTGGACTCAAGTGATCCCCCTGTCTCTTTATCCCAAGGTGCTGGGATGAAAGACATGAGCCACTGGCACCTGGCCTTCTAATATTCTTGTCTCTAGATTTGCTTTTCTTGACATTTCATATAAATAGAATTAAACAGGTTATGCTTTTTTGGAAGCACGGCCATATTGTAGCATGTGTTGATATTAAAAAAAAAAAATTGCTGAACAGGCCAGGCGCAGTGGCTCATGCCTGTATTCCCAGCACTTTGGGAGGCCGAGGCGGGCGGATCACGAGGTCAGGAGATCGAGACTGTCCTGGCTAACACGGTGAAACCCCGTCTCTACTAAAAATACAAAAAAATTAGCTGGGCGTGGTAGCGGGTGCCTGTAGTCCCAGCTACTTGGGAGGCTGAGGCAGAATGGCATGAACCCTGGAGGCGGAGGTTGCAGTGAGCCGAGATGGCGCCACTGCACTCCAGCCTGCGCGAAAGTGCGAGACTCTGTCTCAAAAAAAAAAAAAAAAAAAAAAAAAAATTGCTTAACAGTATTGCACTGCATGGATATACCACATCTTGTTTATTCATTCATCAGGTAACAAACATTTGGATTATTTATAATTTTTAGCATTTTTAATAATGCTGCTATGTAAATTTGCTTATAAATTTTGGTGTGGACATATAGTTTCATGACTCGGGTGGGTAGATATCGAGGAGTAGAGTTACTGGGTCCTATGGTAGATTTAAATTTAACTTTTAAAGAAACTATCAAACTCATTTCCAACGTGATGTTGGACATCTTTCCATGTTTTTCTATGGGGAAATATCTATTCAAAGATTTTGCTGATTTTTCATTGGGTTGTATGTTTTCTGATTATTGAGTAGTAAAGATTCTTTAGATATTGCAGATATAGTAGTCCTTTTATAGATATAATTTTCAAATATTTTCTCTGAGTTTATTGCTTGTCTTTTAAATTTTCTTAGATGTGTCTTTTAAATAGGAAACGCAACAGTTTTGTTTTTTTTTTTTGAGACAGAGTCTTGCTCTGTCGCCCAGGCTGGAGTGCAGTGGCACCATCTCGGCTCACTGCAAGCTCCACCTCCTGGGTTCATGCCATTCTCCTGCCTCAGCCTCCTGAGTAGCTGGGACTACAGGCGCCTGCCACCAATCCCGGCTAATTTTTTGTATTTTTAGTAGAGATGGGGTTTCACCGTGTTAGCCAGGATGGTCTCGATCTCCTGACCTCGTGATCCACCCACCTCGGCCTCCCGGAGTGCTGGGATTACAGGCGTGAGCCACCGCGCCCGGCTTAATACATTTTTCTTAACCCATATTCACATAGCTTTCTTCTATGCACATGACTTTGATTTGGAACTAAGTTAAATCACAAGAGAGAGTTTGAGTATCTATTTGCTAGCGTGATTTGTGGCAGACATGGCATGATCTGCAACAGAGATAGTTACTTACTGATCTATCACACAGTTTCTTAACACAGCGGCTTAATGAAAGTGCCAGCATTTGTATGGTTCTGGAGTGTCAAATAGTAAATCATTTTCAGATTGCTCATATTACTTGAGACAACAACTTTCTTAATGGCCCAGTTCTGTCACATAGTTCCGTCTGTTATGTCTTTCAGTGACTATCAAATCACTTCTGGCTTAAACTAGTTAGAGTAGACTCTGCTGACTGCTACTAAGAACCCTAGTCATATATATGCCTGCAGAAATTAACCACAAAACTTTAGTATTCTACCTTGGGGAAAAAGGAACCAATAAAGTGTATTTTATGAACAACAGAAAGTACCTACTGTAGTATTACTATAACTTTTCCTAATATCACTTAATAATGCCACATTTATGAACATCAATTTTTTTTATAGTTCTGAATATGTACACTCAAATCTATAGAGCACATAACTATAAAATATCTAAAATTTGAGACATTTAATTTTTTTTCTTTTTTATGTTTATTTTTACATAAATTTGAGGTCAAATATCTGCTTATATGATATTTCAGATTATTTTAATGTGTAATGATCATTAAAATTAATGCTGTGAAATTATTGTGAATGATTCTGCAATGAGGATGAAGAAATTAGTCACTATGAAGGCAGTTCAAAGTTTCACTTTTAGCCTATGATTTGATTGATGAGAAAGTCTATTAAATCATAAAAATACAAATTCTGATTGAAGAGAAGAGAAATTCATCCAACAAAAAGAAGAATGAAATTACCCAAAGAGTAAATTTCTAGTTAAGGGAAGAATAAGAAACAAATATAGTTTTTAAAAATATAAACATAAAAATTGTGTTTCTCTTAGTACAGACAGAAAATAATATACATAAATTAAAATATGTGTGTATATATAAACACATATGTATGTGTATAACTTTGTATATATATTACTTAACATATGTTACTTAAGTTTGCTGTGTCTCGACAGGGGTTTGAAAAGGAAGAACAAGTTATTATGACTATTTAGAACAGAAGTGTTTACGCTTCTGTCTAGATGAGTTGAAAAATATCTTTTAATGACAGATACCATTCCCTGGCAATTCTTCTCGAGGATTCACCACAAGGCAGATCTATATCAGCTTTATCCATATTAAGTATGTAGGTTATAGTGAGAATGCTGGGCTTCTATCGCAAAATTGAAAAGAATGCAGAAATTAAAATTTTCCGAAATGAATTACAAAGCTGATGCAATTATTTTCTTTCTCTTCTAATCATCTATTATTTCTATACAATTGATAAATACATTTGCCATTCATTCATTTATTCAAAAAACATGTATTGTAAACACGTAAACTATTTGGAGCATTTCTCTTTACCTGGTTAAACAGTAGATAACAGAATCCATATGAACATTCTTCATCCTGTTTCTCTGTTTTGATTTTTAGAGACAGGTTTTTGCTAGGTTGCCCATGTGGGCCTCAAACTCCTGGGCTCTAGTGATCCTCCCATGTCAGCCTTTTGAGTTGGTGGGAATACAGGCACACACCATCATGCCTGTCCTCACATCCTATATTATGAATTAAATAATATGTTATTTAAAATGTAAAATTTTCACAAACTACCTGTCAAAATAGTCTTTTTTGAGGGGGATGGGATTCATATTTCTATTTTCCACATAAGGAGACATACAGTATACAGGCTCATTATTTAAAACTAAGAAACAGAAAATACAGTCCACACTGTCTTACAAAAGTAATTCATTTTTTCTAGTTGTCAGTTTCCTTATATAGAAAATGAAGAGAATAAGATCCCTAAGATGAGTTTATTATAATTTTCTATAACATTATGAATTCTAGCATTGGAATTTTTAGCTTCAGAACCAACTAATTTTGACTTTTAAGTTTAATATCTATAGATAATGAGTTTGATTTTTAAAAATAATGTAAGGAATATAGGGTCAAACATGGCTCGTAATCAACTTTAAAGTGATTACTACGCCTGTCTCTTTACATTCTTCCCCATAATTTTTCAGTTCTGATATTAAATTAAAACCCCTGATGTTGCACCCTAATTTTCTAATATTCTTGCTCATATAATTTGGCTTACTCACTTTCCAGTGCTGATTTTGCACCTTCAGCATTATTTCACATGTGAGAAAATGTTAACTTGCAAAACTGAAATGAGATTTCTATACTTTTGGGATTTTTCCATTCACTACCACATAAGGTTGCCACAATAAATTTTTAAATGCATATGACAATCAAAAATTATGACCAAGAGTTATAAAGATTATATAGACAATCCAAAGTTTTTCTTTTCTCAATTGGTGTTAATAATAACACCTCTTACAAATTCAGATAAATTAACTAAATTGTTTAAATCACAAAACTAGTAAATATAATATCAGAGTGAGGAACCCAGCACCAATTTTTAGCTTCCAGGGTCTTGGTGCTGGTATAAAGAAGGATTTAGATTTCCATTTGAAAAGGAGAAAATAATTAAACATGAGGTTTTGCAAAAAATATTATATTTGGTCTCATCTGTTTCAATGATTTGAAAATAAGCTCCAATATACTCAGGCTACAACAACAAAACACCGTAGACAGTGTGGCTTAAACAACAGAAATTTATTTCTCACAGTTATGAAGGGTGGAAGTGCAAGATAAAGGTGCTGACGGAGTCATGTTCTGGTGAAGTTCCTCTTCCTGATTTTCAGACAGCCACCTTCTTGCTGTGTGCTCATATGGTCTTTCCTTGGTGTCTGAGCACACAGAGAGGGAGAGAGGCAGATAGGGAGAGATAAGAGAGAGAAAAAGACAGAAAGAGAGAGGAAGAGAGAGAGAGGGCTTCCTCCTCTTATAAGGCCACCAATCCTAGTGGATTAGGACCCCCACACCATGACCTCATTTAACCTTAATCACCTTCTAAAATGTTTCCACATATTGTCACATGAGGGGTTACAGCTTCAATATAGGAATGGGCATGGCGGGTGGCGCAATTAAGTTCACAGCAAAGCGCATACTGACTTTCATAACTGCCATATAATCTCCAAAATGATTCTGTCTGGGAGCCAGAGAAATTCCTGGAAGACATATGTATTATCTCACAATGATAATCTTAGCTCTTCATTCTTCTTACCAGAAAATGAAACAAGACAAAGTTTGTTATTTTTAGACAAAATTGACCTTTCTGTTCAAAATGAATTGGCACTCAATGGTCTCTTATGTAAAGCAACAGCTAATAAGAGGAAAAATGAAATGATTAAGGAACACTTAAGAATTAGGACTCAGACCAAAATTATCCACAAGTCAAGACCAAAACTATGAATAATAAATATCAGATAAGAGAGGGTAGAGCTAATGCTAGAGGAAAATGTTGTCTGAGTTAATTAAGAGTACCAAGATAAGGAGTTTTCAATAAAAGAAAAATGTAAATTTTTTATTAGCCGTCTATATTTCCTAAATTTATTAAATACCAGCTTCTTGGCCAGTATGTAAATTTAGCAGTTTCATAAACTGATTCTTACAAGTTAGATATGGCTTTTGATTCAAGATAATATGTCCCATTGAACTTTCACCATTAATTAACAGTGCTATGGAAATTTTAGCTTTGTCATTTTAAAATAAACCTGTGAAGCTTTACACTTTAATTTACAATGTATGTGGCATTTATGTTCTCTCAAATTTTCTTTCTTTCTTTCTTTTTTTAAAGTGCAGTTTTCCTTTTGCTTGCATTCTTTTTTTGTGGGGGCACATTTATTTATTTATTTATTATACTTTAAGTTTTAGGGTACATGTGCACAACGTGCAGGTTTGTTACATGTGTATACATGTGCCATGTTGGTGTGCTGCACCCATTAACTTGTCATTTAACATTAGGTATATCTCCTAATGCTATCCCTCCACCCTCCCCCCACCCCACAACAGGCCCCGGTATGTGATGTTCCCCTTCCTGTGTCCAAGTGTTCTCATTGTTCAATTCCCACCTATGAGTGAGAACATGCAGTATTTTGTTTTTTGTCCTTGCGATAGTTTGCTGAGAATGATGGTTTCCACTTCATCCATGTCTCTACAAAGGATTTTGCTTGCATTCTCAGCATTCTCAGGGTATTTGAGTGAGTTAGCAAAAATTTTTTTTCCCCTCTGGCTTTTTTTTTTTTTTTTTTTCCCAGATGGAGTCTCGCCCTGTCACCCAGGCTGGAGTGCAATGGCATGATCTTGGCTCACTGCAACCTCCGCCTCCCAGGTTCAAAGGATTTTCTTGCCTCAGCCTCCTGAGTAGCTGGGATTACAGGTGCCCCCCACCATGCCCAGCTAATTTTTATATTTTTAGTAGAGACGGGGTTTCTCCTTGTTGGCTCGCCTGGTCTCTAATTCCTGACCTCATAATCCACCCCCGCCCCAGCCTCCCAAAGTGCTGGGATAACAGGCGTGAGCCACAGCGCCCTGCCTTCTCCCATATTTTCACACCATTCTCAGTTTCTCTATGCGATAAAATAGTGATCAATTCATTGATTTCTAAAATGGTTTACAAAATAGAAATTCTCTCTAAAAGCTGAAGGTAGCATGAGCCACAAAAGCTGATTTCCTCTCCATTTTCTGTTCATGAATCAAATAAGACTCCTAGAGAAAGAATTTCTGAATGGTAACATCTGAAATTATATTGTTGCTCTCTCTCCTATCAGGTTCAGTTCTCCATTTTGAGCTATAATTGTAGATATTCTCATCTAAATTCCATCAGGACCACTAACCCAGTTAGTAAACTTTCAGCTAACTATTTTTCTTTTCTTTTCTTTTCTTTTTTTTTTTTTGAGACAGAGTCTCGCTCTGTTGCCCAGGCTGGAGTGTAGTGGTGCAATCTCAGCTCACTTCAATGAAGGAGCTTCATTGAGCAACAGAACAGCTCTCAGGAGACCCAAAATGGGGCACTGCTTTCTGCAGGCAAGTCATCCCAAGAATGTCCAGTTCTCAGCAGAAAGTAGACCTGTGATGGGTCACTCCTTTCCACAGGCAGGTCATCTGGATGATTCAAGGAGACCTGAGATGGCTAGCTCCTTCCTGCAGCTGGTAGTCCTGATGTCTGTGTGAGTCTGGCTGAGTCCAGGGTTTTTATGGGCTCAGAAGAGAGGACATGTGTGCTGATTGGTCCAATGGTGGGCAATGAGCAGGCCCAGAAAAATCACCATAGGTTCTCCAGGCCACAGACTCCACTCTGAACTGGCACGGCAACCTGGCTCCCAGGCTTCAGGCCGGCCCTGGTTGGAAGGTGGGGTTTCACCAGGGACTTGCCCCTTTCCACCCAGGAGCCTGTCTGCCTCCCACCATCAACGTGCTGTCCACGGCACCCAGGCTGTTCCTGCGGAGGGATGCCTGCAGGCCCACTCTGAGCGGCTGTCAGCATCCCCTGCCTCCCTCTCATGCACCTGAGCACCTGATGTGGTTTGGCTGTATCCTTACACAAATTTCATCTTGAATTGTAGTTCCCATAATCCGCACTTGTCATGGGAGATACCTGTGGGAAGTAATTGAATCATGGGGATGATGGTTTCATAACGGCTTTCTCCCTTTGCTCGGCTCTCATTCTCTCTCCTGCCACCCTGTGAAGAGGTGTCTTCTGCCATGATTGCAAGTTTCCTGAGGCTCCCACAGCCATGTGGAACTGTGAATCAATTAAACCTTTTTTCTTTATAAATTACTCAGTTATGGGTATTTCTACCTGGGAGCGTGAAAATGGACTAATAAAGCACCCAAAATCTGGAGGGGGATGAAGTGGCAAGAGGTTGGTGTGTTAGCATCGCCTTGGGTGCACACACACCCGGCCAGGTCGTGACAGTGTGCAGTCTCGGCCTCAACTTTGCTCCACACTACAGCAGGCACCAGGAGTGGGCAGAGGCCAGGGATAAGGAGCAGGCACTTCTTAGCTTGAGGAAGCAGTGGCTTCTCGGGCCCCCTAGAGTGGACGGATGCCTAGGTCCAGAGCCGTGGCTGAATGGCTGCAGCTGTGCCCAGGAGCACCAGGCTCTCACCCAGCCAACTCGGTAGGGGACAGGACTCCCACCTGTTCCTGGCTCCCGCTGGACCTGTGGAGCGGGCAACCCTGGCCACACCTCCCCTGCTGCAGCTGGCATCTTCACAGGGGCTGCTTTAGATGGGCTGCCACTGCCATTATTAATAGACCCTCAATTTTATTATGTTGAATTTTCCAAAACACTCAAGTCTCTACCAAAACGAATAGGAAACCACTTACTAATGAGGCAAGTTTCTGTTTATTCCATGTGGGAAAACAAATATTTTAATAGCCAATTATTTGGCTTTAAAACAGGTAAGTAAAAGTGTGATTGAGTCTGTTTGCTAAGATACTGCTATCCTTGTTTCTTTTTTTTTAAACAATCAACATAGGCCTTGTGGTCATGAGAGTATAAAAATAATATAATTTTTAGAAAAATAATTTATTTTTCTACTAAAACTTTATTAACAACGGTACCACACTAAAGTGTAGCCACAGACAAAGTTTAGAATTTTGAAATTCACCCACATTAGAATTTTTGTGACCCCTAGAAAAAAATGAAAACATGTACTTCCTCCCATTTCCTAATTGGAAAGTTATGAGTGGCACTAATTTATGGCTTTGGAAATTAATTACTTCTGGCCTAGAGCAAGGAATAGAAAATATAAACCGTAATTTAAATTTTAAAGAAAAATTCAAGAAAATTAAAATAAGACTGAGAAAACTTTTTTCTCTTACAAATTCCCACACTATTCTTTATAACCAATTTATTACAAATATTCATTTAAAAGTTCATTTTAGTTACTAACTCCAACTGCAGAAATATGCAAATAATATCCAACTTTTAGTAATAACTTGATTATTTTTAGTAATAATTCATTCTTTTTGAAAGATAATCAGTTCAGAGCTAATAAGTAAAGTACAGTAATTTGTCTATTATTATGTATCATAAGCCTTAAAGTTATTGCTCTAAATGAGTATTTCCTGGGAAAGCTATAACTACTTAATTCAAATATCTTTAAAAACTCCAAAATATACTGTGAAACACGGTATTTAGATACATAAGAAAATCTAGAAAGACCAACATAGTTTTCTGATTACTCCATTTGCTTTGTCCTTGAATTTCTAATTACAGTGGTTTTTAATCACAAATGTGTCCTGAGTGAGCTGAAGTTTAGATAAGGCCCTATTTTCTGCAGTAAAATAATCAGTTAACAACATCCAACCTTTATACTAAATTCCATTTGCTTAGATAGTAATAAAATTATGCACTTTAAAGAAAAGTAGGGGGTATTTGATAGGTTGAGCATTTTAGCATAGAGAAGAATCTAGCATGCACAAATAAAGCAGAAAATTGTAAATTAACAAAATCTGGGGCTAACAGTGCTCCCCCTCTCTGCAAAAAGGCCATTTAAGATCACTTAGTCAAGTTAGAGATTTTTCTGTTTCATATTATTGGGTTTTCTAAAGTAATGGAATTGATTATAGAATGCTTAAATTTCTATATTACTGAAGAAACAAATTGAATTACTATAAATATTTAGTCAACAAGAATACATTGTTTACCAGTGCTTTTTTTTTTTAAGCATTATCTTTGGCTTTGTAATTGACACATAGTTTTAGTATATGGTGGCTTATATGATCATTAAATTAAAATTTAGTAAGTCTTTAAAAATGAAGACAAATAATTGGAATTACCAATAATACAAAAAATAGAGTAATCTGACCCTATTAAGTTAAAATGTGTAAAGCTGGAAGGATGTCTAGAATTTGTCACAGTGGTCATTTCAGTCTCTTCATTTATTTCCATTGGGGTATAAAAACATCGCTTTAACTTCCTATATGAGTTTAAAGTATCTAATGAATACTTCTATGTAATAAAATCCCATATAAGTACACTATATGAAGGACTTATTTTATTTTATTCCACTGGAAACATAATGATTGAGAAATATTTTCAAAAACTTGAAACAACAGCTGATGTATAGTATTATCTATTAATTCTACAAATAAAAAGGGAATAGAAAATATTAGCAGTATCAGAAAAATATTTAACATAAATTTTCACCGACAATCTAGTCTAGGTTGCAGATTGTAGACTAGATCTGTAGAGTCTACAGATGTAGCATACATCAGTCTGGAAATTCCAAATTTAATTTCCATTCAAAATGATTTGAAATACTATTTCATAGTAACATGTGATAACACATTTGCCAAAATGCCTCTCAATCTGTTTCAACAGATGTTGAAAAATAGCTACTTCCAATTTTATAACAACTAAAATAAGTGGGAAAAAAACTTAGTGGAAATAATCTTATTACCAGGGGGTGGAAAAAAAAGAAAGAAAAACAGATACTATACAGATTTGGCACTATATTACTCTCAAATATTCACTGAACGTACAAAAGGTGCCGGTGTTGTGATTAATACAAAGCAATAGATATTCTGACAAATCATCACCATCTGGCTGTGAATTATATTTCTGTTGAGCATCTCTGTATTTTGTTACACTTTCAACCAAACTATATGATGATATTTGGGAAACTCCTCTTTCCCATGTTTTAAAATATTTTTAAATTATGTCTGCTTATCATTGGAGCAGAGGACATTTCTAAGAAGAGCATCAAAGCTTTTGCATGCCAAACTGTATCTTTCAAGAAAGCCTCTTAAACGGCACTGTAATAAATAAAATAATAATAACAATAACAATAATAAAATCTTAGAGTACAAAATCAATGTTGAAAAATGCTCATGCATAACCAGCAACATGGTTCTAAAAGTCACATCACTCAGCCTGTACTAATAAGAAAAATCCTTCTGATGAACTATTTAATTGAGTTTAACAAGGCTGTTTATAGCTAATCTTAAATGCACTAATAGGAAATTGAAGGCCGATACTCAATGTTAGTTTTTCTCCCTTTAGATCTTGGTCATAATTACAGTTTGCTCTTTAATTATTCTGCCTCTCATTTTCAATTTATGGTTAAGACCAACAGCATGCCCCAGAGATCAAAAGTGCTGAGGTGGACAGGAACAGAACAGAGGACAGCAATTCCTTTAGCCTCTGGCATATGTGGCCCAAACAGATTCTTTTTTATTTTTTTTTAACTGATTGTTCCAAAATAAATATGAAGATCGTTCTAGGAAATCAGTGTGTAGCTCCTCAAATGCAGGCCAAAGCAATATTTTATAGCATTTTAAATATATTTTATTGTGTGACTAGCATTGAATAAACCCATGGACCTTGGGCTATAACACGGTTTATCTAATGCCAACTCTGCAATTTACTGGCTTCATGCCATTGTAAAAGTTTCTTGAGCTATGTTTCAGTCACCACAAGTTTAGGAATGACAACATAGCACCAGTTACAAGAGTTGTTTTGTTGACTACCTCAATTAATATGTACAAATTATTTTGAACAATGTGTAGTACATTGTAAGCCCTCAAATTTATGTAAAATATTACCATTATATTTTATCAAAATACTTTTTGTGATCATTGGAAGATCTTGCTAATTCCAAATTGGAGGTATTTTCAGTTGACTTGAACACCTTCCTTCAAATGGGAGTGCGTAGAATTATGTAATCAAATATTTTTCAGCATAAAACTGAGAAGTTAATGGATACAACAAAATAACAACATTTTAAGTCATTTTATTCATATAACGCATATTGTGTCCACTCAAAGAATCCATAGGCTGCATTGTGAGCTGCTTTTACATTATAAACTACAAATATCTTTCTAAACTGCCTCAAACATCAGTTCATTGTAACAAAAGAGGAATGGAAAAATCCCAAAAAAGAATTAAAATGTAATTAGACTGTAGGAGTAGCACATATGCTTGACCCTTTAGTGATATGAATAATGAAATAGGTTTAAGAGATTAACAGGACCAGTATAAAGCAGTCAGGATAAAGACAGAATCCACTGAGCAGATGATATTTTAATGTCAATCAGGGCAAACAGAACTATGCAGGATATGACATGAGGACATTTATTGATTCATTTGTCTTTTCATGTGGTCTAAAGGAATAAAATGTTAAAAATTAGTTACTCCATGTGAAATAGTTTATTCCTATAGGACTGTTTGGTGTCCTAAATTGTGTTCCTCATGAGATTTTCAAGCTTTCTCTTGTCTCCTTTAAATGTTCAGGTCAGTTTGATGTGTGAATTATGTATCCTTCTAAACCCTGATTATATAATCTGGTCATTCTGTCTTTCCTGATGTCCTAATGCCCAGATGAAAGTAATCTTTCCCTTATCTAAATTCTTATAGTATTATGTCCATGAATCTCTCAATTCCTTTCACTATCATGCTCTAAAAATTATGTAAAAATGTTTGCAACCAGAATTCCACAGATCCTCACAACCTTTGTTAGGAATGAGGCCATATGAAATCGATTGACTCAGGCTTCATTGGCATGTTTCCCCAATATGAATGTTGTTGGGCCTCAACTTTCTCCCTGAATACCCCCAAAATACTTTTGGAGTCCTCATTCCTGAGTCCTTGTGGTATCAAAGAGGCACAGCTATCTGTAGTAAACAAGGCATGGTGACTTTTTTCTTTTTATCACAAATTATAGGAAGGGCAGTCATAATATAACAATATATTTCCCTGATGTATTGCAAAATTTAGTAAAACTGTTGCTTCAATTTTTTTTTTCTGATAGTCACCTAACTCTCACAGCCTCATATGATAATACTAATTGCTAATACTTATTGAGAACTTACTATCTTACCATGTGCCAAACACTGTTTTAAATTATTTCCATGAATTGTCTTGTTTACTCTAAATCCAAATTCTTTGAGGCAGGCACTATTATTTTCACTCCGTGACCCTTTTTATAAACGGAGAAAATGAATCTCAGGAAGGGGAAACAGCTTACTTCAGGTCACATTCTTTTCCAGTGGCAATGCCAAGATTGGAACCCAGGTGGTCTGACTCCTGAGCCTGCAGGAAAAGAAAGAGGTGGCTGCATAGGGGGCAGATTAGAGTTCCAGTCATTGCAGTCTACTCAGAATTGCTCTACTAAGCTTGTGTACTGGTTTCATCTTCACGCCTGTTTTCTTTCATTGGGTATCACCCTACATTCTGAGAAACTCCAAATAAAGGTATCACTAATGATAGTCCCTCTTTTGTTCAGAGGTCTCAAATTTATAACTCTTTTGGACTCTAAATCAGGGTGGGCAAAAGGTTTACATAAATGGTCATGGAGTTAATATTTTAGGATTTGCAGGCCACACAGTCTCTGTGACAATTACTAAACTCTAAGGTTGTAGAACGAAAGTAGTCACAGAGAATATGCAAGCAAAGGGCCTGGGCTAGACTGTGATGTGAATGCCTGGGAAACAAAACTTAAAAGAGGCACTCATTTTCAGGATCATTTCAATGCAGGCTATTGAAAGTGAATGTCTCCTTAAATTTTTTGCCTTGGGGCTTTATGTGTTTCATCCTAGTCCCTCCCCTGAGTATACAAATGGGTGAGGCTGTGTTCCAATAAAATGTTATTTACAAAAAGAAATGGCTAAGCCCTAAGGTGGCCTTTGGGTTATGGATGGCAGATCTTTGTACTATGTGCACATGATTTCTCATAGTCTCTGAGTGTCTAATTATTACAAAATATATAATTCATACCTGAGTCATTATAATAGTCCATTCTTACATTGCTATAAGGAACTGAGACTGGGCAATTTATAAAAAAAAGAGGTTTAATTGACTCACAGTTCCACAGGCTGTCCAGGAAACATTGCTGTGCAGGCCTCAGGAAACTTACAATCATGGTGGGAGGTGAAGGGGAAGCAGACACATCTTCACTGGTGGGGCAGGAGAGAGAGAGCAAAGGGACAGATGCTACATACTTTTAAACAACCAGTTCTGATGAAAACTCACTATCACGAGAACAGCAAGGGAGAAGTCTGCCCTGATGATCCAATCACCTCACACCAGGCCCCTCCTCCAACATTGAGGATTCCAATTAGACATGAGATTTGGGTGGGGACACAGATCCAAACCATATCAGTCATCTTTATATCCCTTAAGCTACTTAGAAGGAGAGCATCCTGAGCATGACAGAAAGTGAATCAGTAAAAATAAAAGAACATATCTGTACAAAGATGTAATTCTTTACATCCTTTGAAATTTATCAGCTCTTAACAACTCACCAAAATACAAGTGACTCTGTGTTGAAAAATCTCAGATGGAGAAATAAATTTTGAGTGAGAAACAGCTGTGTTGCTTCCTTATGTCTTACAGAGTTGTGGGCTGATTTTTGTCTTGGAGGATATTGAAGGAAAGGAGATAATTCAGTGTTTTGACTTCAGAAGAATATGGAAAGAAGAAGAGGGAATATGGATTTCAAAGAGAAGTGGAACAAAAGAGAACATGGCAACAGCTTGGGGAAAAGTGAATAAATACAAAGTCAGGAATTATAATAAGAATTTCAGCCAGTCATAGTTGGCTTGTTCTCTCCAATATCACTACTGCACACTTGGACAAGTGGTTCAAACTTGAACCTGCATTTGGTCTACCACAGGATTGAGATATTGCCCTATGCATTTGGCAGGATTAGGAGCGGTCTTAGCAAGAATTCATAAAACATTTTCTCCCACAAGAGTGAGTTTACAAAATAAAATAAAATGCACTGAGGTATTTGGCACCTAAAAGGTGATCACACCTTTTGTTGGTGCCATCATTGGTAGTTATAGGAGAGTGGCAATGAGGAAATTTCAACAAAGTTTCTCAAAGTGATACCACATGCAAAATGATACCACATGAAGGTGCTCGTAAGTGCTGTAAACTATCTGACATGTTAATGTTATCAGATATGTGAAACACACTAAGAGAGTCCCAGAAATAAGTAGGCAGTTAGATCAGCAGGAGACTTACATTTTACATGAGAATTTGAGAGCAAGAATAGGACTTATGAGTTTCATGTTTAATATCAATATAGTCGGTCTACATTTGAATATATATCTACTATAAGTATCAAATGATAAAAAAAGCAAAAGACATCTCCTTCTCTGAAACTTCATGCAACAAAATATGTAAAATGGCAGACAAGTATATTAAACATGATTTTCAATACACTTTATTTCTATTTTCCGCTGAGAAGTGACATCAATGTATACTCAAATGTTTTTCTTTCTTTTAGTGACTTGATTTTTAATCTCATCAGAGAAACATTCAGAAATAAGATAGTTATAAAAAAAAAAAGTTGGTATCCTATGCACGGGGTCCTGCATACCCTGTGATACCTCAAGACAAAGGGTAAAACTAGGAAAAGTTGCCAGAAAAAGGTCTTCAAAAATCTTCATGGTTTGAATAAGCATACAAATGAAATCTTATTTCCTATAGATAATAAATCAGTTTTAAAAATGATGACATTAGGCCTCGTCCATTTTATATTCTGAACGTACAGCACATTCTCAGGAGAAATAATCAGAAGAAAACATTTATAGTATAACTGGGATGAATCTTATTTTACTAATCAACTTTAAAAATAAAACATATTAATTCTTCCTTTCACTACATCTATTCAATGATGCTCAAAGCCATGATAAACTTGGACGTTGGGGTCACTAGATTCCCTCTATCTTGGATTCTTAAGAGAGAGTATGATAGAGTTTGCCAATGTCACTGGACAATTTTTAATATTTCAATATATTTGAAATCAAATGTGTAAGACATGGAAATAGTCTTATTTATTGTGTGTATGTTTTAATTTTTCCTAATAACTCTAAGTTAGAGTCCAGATTTCTTTAGGTTATTTCATCTAGAACTTTAACTACACCCAGTAGGTAATTTCAACTGAACCAAGTGAGAAATTCACTTAATTCCCAAAGCTAAGACCAATTGATAAATGTTGACTTTGAAGAACATCTTCCATTGTACTCTGTCAGTAACAGAAAAAAAAAAGGGGGGGGGGAATCAAGAAGTTACAAAAATGAAAAAGCAGACACAACTTAAGAGGAAGAAAGGTAAGGTGGATGTTGGTGTCTCCTAAAATGTTGTTTTCATTTTCATTCTACTTTAGGGCTGATTTCTTCTCCCTCAGAAAGCACATTCCTTCTAATTTAAATTACATTTATCCTTGTCTATTATTTCAGCAGTTGATTATGTTTCATGTCACTACTGTGCTAAGAAAGGACCAAAAAGTTTTTCATCCCCTGCCCAGCATGCATTATACTTTTTTCTTTTTTATTTAGAATTGTTTGTACATTACAAGGAGACTCAAGTGGCCCTATGCAGCACAAGATGACCATTTCTCTTACTAAATCAAAGAGAACATCTCAGTTGCATAGCTAAGAGATTTTGGAAAGTTTTTTGCAAGTTATATCTCCATGCTTTCTAACAGGCTTAAAATAACTGGTCCTTTTTACAGTTCTCCTTTTTGCCCTTACTTCTCTACTCACTTAACTGTTACAAATGTATACTGCTGGCAAACTCAAATTGAGTCAAATCTCATAGGAACTCAAGTTCAGAATCTTTTTTTATTCTTTTATATCACTTATGTTGTGTGATGAGCATAAGAGAATTGATAAATGTGCCCTTTCGTGGGATGGGAGTTTAGCATAATACAATACATTTTTTTCTTTAATCACCTTACATATCAGAAATTGCAGCATAAAGTAGGATATGTACCATATTTACCTGAGAAATCTGACCAGTTTTAAAATCTAGTAATACAGTTGAAACACAGCTGTGAGAATTTTACAAGTGCAGAATAAAAACAAATTCTAGATAATTCTGAAAAGATGGTAGTGTAGGAAGCATCAGAAATCTATCTCCCCATTTAGACATCAATGGCACTGACAGAATCTGACTGATGTAACTTTTTTGAAATGTTGGAGTCCATTGAAGGCTTTTAAATTTCAGGAGAAATCTTAGAGGTTAAATTACAGTTAATTTCAGTCAATTTTAGCTCTTAGCACGGTAGCAGCTACCCATCCTTTACCCCAGCCATGTAACAGATGGCTGAGCATGCATTCCAGGAACAGCTGGCACATAGTTTGAGGGAGCCAGAATGGGTAAAAATCACCCTGTCCTCCAAATATCAGAGATCTGTGCTCTTATATCTGGTTGCTGCTTGATGATCACAGAGGAGTAGAGAGACAAGTGACCATTGTTGTTGCACCTTCTCCCATTGTTGCAAGCCCTGCCTCCCTCTGTTTGAATTGACTTTTAAGGATTTAGAGAGCTGGTGCCCTTACCATTCCCCCTTTATTTTTCTCTTTTTCTTTTTTGGGTAGACAGACATTAAAGACTAGGACTTTCAAAAGTAACTGCATATATGGGGAAAATTAGGAAGCAGTTGTGCATGCCCAGGGAAAGACACAGGCCCAGAAAAGATTTGGAAAGGCTTAAGTTTACACCTCAGGGTGATTACTGACAATCAACTACCCTACAATAATGAAAAAGACAATAAAGAAAATCAATAACCATAAGCAGTAGCAATAGGAAACAGAAATAATCTAATTTCTAGAGTTACCACATTATTAGATGCAATGCTCAGTTTTCAACAGAAAATCACAAGACATACAAAGAAAGAGAAAAGTATGGACTATTCAAAGAAAAATAAATAATTACCATAAACGGTCTCTGAAAACACATCATGGCAAGTCGACTAGACAAAGAGTTTAAAACAAGTATCTTAAGGATACTCAAAGAACTGAAAGAAGATGTGGAGGAGAAGTAAAAAAAAAAAAAAAAAAAGAAAAGAAAAGAAATTCTGGAAAGTTCTATTGATAAAAGGTACAATAACTGAAAGAAAAACTTACTAGATGGATTTAAAGACAGATTTCAGCTGACAGAAAAAAAAATCAGAGAACTTAAAGTATGACAAATAAAATTATTGAGCCTGAGGAACAGAAAGAAAAAAGATTAAAGACTGGAGTGAATAGAACCTAGAGGACCTCTGAGACACCATCATTCAGAACAATGTACACATGTAGGAGTTCTGGAAAAATAGAGAAAAATAAATCGTAGAGAAAATATTTGAAGAATTAATGGCTGAAGAAAATTCCAAAATTTGATGAGAGACGGGAATATAAACATCCAAAAAGCTCACTGAACTCCAACTAAGATGAACTCAAGAGACTCATACTGAGATATATAATCAAACTTCCAACAGACCAAAAGAGGAATTCTGAAAAGCAGTAAGACAGAAGCCACCAATCACAAAGAAGAGATCCTCAATAAGATTATTAGAAGATTTCTTATCAGAAACATTGAAGACCTGATGTCAGTGGGCCCATATAGTCAAAGTACTAAACAAAGAAACAGTTAACTAAGAATTCCATATGTATAACCAATTATTCTTTAAAACTGACAAATAAATTAAGACATTCTCAGATAGATAAAAGCTAAGAGAGTTTGTTAACACTAGATCTGCCCTGCAAAAAATGCTCAGGTCCTCTTGGGGAAATTAAAGAGTACCAGACGGTAACTCAAAGTTGTATATATATAAAAGAACATCTCAGTAAAGCTCCATTTAAAACTGCTGGAGGAAGACTGGTTCCAGTTTATTTGGGCTTTGTCATTCTGAGCTCTCAGACAAATTATGCACAGAAAGATGGCACACTAGCCTCAAATTAAGGAAAGGTAGGCCAAACACTTTATACCCCCATCTTTACATATCTTTCACAGACTACTTCAACCAGATGTGAACTGATAAGAGACAAATGGAGATGGAAATGCTCCGTATCTGTCTTTTGAAGAGTAAAGCAGCAGATCTCTCTGACAGCACAATATTCCATTGTTTCTTAAACTCAGGGACTAAGCTGACAAATCTCTAGAAACTGTGACTTTTCCATCCTTCCAAATTCCCAGAAAGTTCCCCTGGAAAGAATGAGGCCACCTGTAATTAATGTAACGTAAGAAATTATGATAGACAGTCCTAATGAAGAGCAGATAGATGAGGCTTGGTTCTCCCTAAGCCAGACGCTGGGACAAGGGTTTGAATGCAGATAGTTTTCATAGGATGTGATTTCATGTAAAAGAGTGGGGAGTAACATAAGAAAAGGAAGGGATAAAATGGAGATTTTCAATTTGGGCAACTGGGACTCACAGTGAACCTCTAGGAGATTGTGTAGAACATTCCTACAACTTGTCACACCTGAGGGCAAAGAAACTTGGTATTTATCTACTACTCTTTTCCAGCAGTCACTGAAGACTGTTCCTGGGGGTGTTATCTCCCTGTCATGAATGCCTTCTTGCCAAGCATGCTCCAAGCAAAGAATGCCTTTAAGTATAGAGACCAGGTATTTGCAGGAGAAGACTGTTAAAAGGTAAGGGAATGGTAAATGCAGAGAGGATAAATTTGACACATCAACTCTGTCTGCCACTACCAGGTGGTTCCATTTCAGCATCATTAGTCACAAGTCTGGAGAAGTGAGGAGAATAGAAAAATACAGAGAGACAGACTCTAAGGAACATGATGGAACCATCTATCCATCTGCAGTCACTTTGGGCAGGAAATTATTTTCTTTGCCATCTCATCATTTTCTTTACTCATCTGTTAAATTAGGATATTAATATTTCCTACCCCATAAGGTATATGTGACGTTAAATGAGTTAATATGTGTGAAGCACTTAGAACACTGTTTGGCTCATGATAACTGCTCAATAAATGGCTCAGCTCTGCCTAGTCCGTAGGATCGAGAATACATCAGAAGTCTCATTCCCACCCATGATACAGAGATTGGACTCTCTCTTAATTATTTTAATGTCTTAATACTGGTTGTACAAGCATTTAGGAGACTCTTGCCTCACTAAGTTGGATAGAGAAAGCCCTTGGATGGACCTAACCTCCTGGACACTTCCTTTCTTATTACAGTTTCTCCTGCTGAGCAATCTGTAGGGCTAGCTTCTGCCTTAGTGTCCTGCCCAGTGTTCACACCCTCACCAAGGCTGGATCCTTGCCCCTTCCTTGCCTGTGGACCTTAATGGCAGTACGCTGAGCTCTACCAACCTCTCCACTGGGGGATAGACATTGAATCCCCAACCCCAAGATATTCTGGAGTTTCGATCCAAGGAGATAGGCCCCACCTGCCTTCTAGTATCATGTACTACTAGATATCTCATCTGTTCGTGTCACCCTACCATAGGCCCTTTACATGAAACCCTGAAAGTATAGAACAACAGATTAACTGGATTTAGTAATAGGATCCACAAAAGCCTCTACTCTTAAGCCCCAAACCAAATACACACAAGCAGGATGGGAGAGTGATGAGCAATGACCTAAGACTTGGCAAAGACAGGGTTAGATGGCATGGCAAGCCCATAAGAAAATTGGCCAACATAGTCCAGTCTCTATTCTACGTAACCATACTCTACCAACTCACACAGAGCCAGGAGAAGCAGCCTAGCAAGCTGAGGCTGTCCAGACCTACCTGGAAACCAAAACTGGGTCTTGAAAAGCTGAAGTCAACTATCCTTTGCAGGGGTGAGACCTCGAGGCATCAAAGATCCTGAGGCCCTGGTGACAAACGAGGGTACACCTTCCTGAGCCACTCCAAAGAGGCTGAAAGAAGGAGGCCCAGCATAATCATCTGAGCATCTTCTGCCTTGTCCTGTGATGTCACTGCTAAAGCTCCCATCTAAATGAAGGCCACCAAATTTTGTCTGTATCTGATGCCCCTGGTTCTGCAAGCTCTTTTGTAGCACTGGACTCTGCCTCTAGCCTCTCTTGAGTCACCCCTGACAAGGCTTAGCTTTCTATCTGGTATTCTGGTTTTCCTTCCATGCTTTTCCTTCCATGCAGTTCCCAGCCCTGAGCCTGTCTGGAGTTGAACTTCTCTGGGATTGGTCTTCTCCTTTAGGGACTGGTGGCCACTGATAACGGCTCTGCCAGAACAGGGTTTGCAAAAAGGTAGGGAAGCAAGCCTGAGGACCAAGGGAAAATACTACTTTCACCTTAGTGGCCCTTTTTCTACTCAGATTTAGAATAAATGTGTGCTAATAGTAGTCTTTTTTTGAAAATGCATTTGCACGTGCTGGGACCTACTAGTGGACTGAAACTAGCTGCAAAGTTGACTGTTTGGTAAATGTAAAGAGTGATGGATTCTCTTAGGTGCACATGACTAACAAGAGATAGTGTCTATCTTAATCAAAGATCTGTTTGAATGAAGAGTGTACTTTATTTTTTTTAACTTTAAAAAATTTCACAAGTAATAAATGTTTATTATAGAAAAAGGAGATAGGTCAAAGCAAAATTAAGACAAAAATCTCTCTTCTTCCCACGTCTCTGAAATAATCAGTTATGTAAACATTTTTGTGCAAACTTTCCATATCCAAATGCACATATCTAAATAAATGTCTAGCTGAAAAACAGCCAAAGCAAAAAAATTCTAGCAATGTCCTCATTAAATATCATTGCTTCAAGGCATCAGTTTTCTTTAACTCAACTCAACTGCCATTTTGTTAGCAAGTGAGCTGACAGATACACAACATGGGCAATGGAACCTCTTGCTTAGCCCTGGGGTGTGTAAGCCAGTTCAGACAAGCATCATGAATCTGAAAGGGACTTTGTAGTCCAGTGAGAAGTGGGAGGTAGAGTGATTGCAGATCTGTAATTGGCTCTGTATCCATCAGGATCTGAGGTCTCAATAGGCTTGTCCTATTCCAGTTTGCTTTACCTTGAAACAAAAAGTAACCTGAGGATTCAGGGACTGAAAATCTTTTGTGGGAATTCAGTGTATGAGGGAATGTATATAGGAATATACAGGAGCAGAACTATGAAGAAAATAATCTTACTGCTTTTTCAGAGGTTGGCTTTTATCTGATAATGGAAGTCAATGACTTAGCTTTTTTGCAATGGAAAATTTAATGCCAGTTTTACCTGGGGATGATTTATTCATTAAGTATGTATTTATTGAGCACCTATTTTCAAAGAGCTAGATATTCAACCATGAACAAAAACAATAATTACTGCTGGTCTGTCAGGACCTTATACCTTTAGGCAAATAAAATAGTAACCAAACAAGCAAAAGAAAAGAAATGTGGTAAGTGCTGTGAGCAATATAATAGATATACTGTGTTGTGAGAGCACCTAACAAAGATTTTCACCTTAATTGAGGAATTCTTGGTAGAGAAAGTGACATTTAAGTTAATACATAAAGGAAAAATGTATTGGGTATGGAGGAAAAGAGAACACTAGGTAGAGGGACCAGCATGGAGCAAGAGATAACAATGCACATTCAAGAAAGTGAAAACAGGCTTGTATGGGCATGTGGCGCAAGATGAGGACTGAGAAATCAGTGGGGAGCACACCTCCAAGTTCCTTTGGGCCATGTTTACATCTCCCTCCTTATAACAAAAGTGACAAAAGACTTGAGTGTTGTAAATATGGATGAGTGTATAACAGGAGGTGCTATAGATGAGGATTGTGTTTAGAAATTATCATTGTGGCAACATAAATAATGGTTTAATTTTGTGGAGGTGGGTGTTAGGAGATTATTACTATAATCCACAGAAAAGATAATTTTTACTTGGACTATAGTAAAGATGGGAAAAATCTAGGCAATCAGATAGTTCTGAAAACTCATTAAGATATAAAATAGAGAGAACTTGACAGACTACAAATGGCTGTCACATGAAAATACTATTTCTAGGCTTCTGGTTTGTGAAAATGGGTTTAAATCAGTACTACTCAATTGATATGGAAGACTCTGGGATAGGACAATATTGGGATGCTTGGCTGTGGCAAGAGATAAAAGCAACAAGAAGACAAAATGATACCTAGGAAAAACATGATACTAACAAATTAATATCATATAGAACTTCCCAAAGTTCACTAACATATATCCCGTATGAAATGCTTTATTACAGGTATCTTTTATTAAAACACAAAGCTAAGAGAAGTTACCAAGTCAAGTTTAAAAACTAGAAGGTTTTTAGAATTTCATTTTAATTGACAAATAATAATCATATATATTTATGGGGTAAAATAGGATGTTTTGATATACAGTTGTGATGTTGAATGATTAAATCAGCCTAATGAAATATATCAGCTCCCACCATTTTTTATGACAAAAACATTTAAAATCTACTACTTTAGCAATTTTGAAATCTGTACTGCTTTATTGTTTATTATAGTCACCATTCTGTGCAGTGGCTCACTAAATCTTATTTTTTCTGTCTGACTGAAACTTTGTATCCTTTGATCAACATCTTTTCTTTCCCCATGACACAGAAAGACAAATACAGCATTATCTCACTTATTTGTGGAATCTGGATTTTAGTTTCAATAATCTGTAGCTGCCTCCAGATTTCAAAGGTAATCTGCTAAAAATGTGTAAGTAAAATAGGTCACACTGATGTTCTTATATATTAGTATAGAATTATCTGATTCTTAGTTTCACTTATCATATACGTTTACCAAGTGTGGAAACCTGAAAATAATTTTACCATATATTCTGAGAATAAACCAATGTAATACCTTAGAACATTTAAATTCTTAAATACTCTATTTAACATTCCATTTCTTTCTTTTCATTTATCATCTGATAAGATTTGGCTGTGTCCCCACCCAAATCTCATCTTGAATTGTAGCTCCCATAATTCCCACGTGTTTTGGGAAGGACCCAGTGGGAAACAATTGAATCATGGGGGTGGTTTCCTCCATACTGTTCTCATTGTGGTGAATAAATCTCACAAGATCTGATGGTTTTATAAGGGGTTTCCTCTTTCGCTTGGCTTTCGGCCACCATGTAAGACATGCCTTTGCTCCTTCTTCACCTTCCCCCAAGATTGTGAGGCCTCTCCAGCCACATGGAACTGTGTCAATTAAGCCTTTTTCCTTTATAAGTTACCCAGTCTTGGCTATGTCTTTATTAGCAGAGTGAGAACAGTCTAATACAGCATTCCAAGTCAAGGCATCATAATCTCTCATTTAGAATGCTGAAGTCGTTTTCTAGCCAGTTCTCTCCCATTCACTCATACCTCTCTCAAACCCTTTCTCTTCTATACTACAGGTTTTATCCTTTGAAAATCCAAATCTCTCACCTAATTAAAATCCTTCAAGGACTCCACCATTCTTAAGATAATGACCAAAATCCATTACTGGACAACTTTTCCTGTGGCCCTGAAATAATTATTTATTGTGTTTTCTTTAATTTAAAAATGCAATTATAAATATATATTTCCAACCTATCTTTAAGTACTTGCAAGTTTTAACCTCTGCCGACATCAGCATTCTTATCTCTTTTCACCTCTTACTCTTACTGCATCAACACATTGAATTTCTCATGTGTTCCTTCTCACATGATCCTTCTTTCTTCAGAATGCTTGGTCATGCTTTATTTTCTGAGTCCTCTGTTCCCTTGTACCTGCCTCTGATGTCTCATACTTGTGGAATTAACAGCATTTGAATAGTAAGTCAATAAAAATGTTTAAAGAAATCAAAACAAAATGCACTTCCTTGACCAGTCATGTCCTCTCCATATACAGTAAAAATCTGTCCCCAGACTAAATCAGATACACCTGACATGAATTCCCATTGTTCTCAGTCTGAAACTTCTATTTAAATAATAAATTACATAAATAATCATATTTAAATAAAAAATTACATAAATCATCATATTTAAATAATAAATTACCCAAATCATCATATCTAAATAATAAATTACACAAATCACCTTCTAATGAGTTTTTTTCTGGCAAATACAAACTCTTTGAGATCAGAGCTAGATTTGTCTTTTTAAATATTCATCTTGTTTATTATAATATAAACTTTGAGGAAAGAGATTATTAAAACTTTCTTCTTCACTACAGTCTCTTAAAGAGCCTTATACTGTTCTTCGCATATGGAAGTCTCTCAGTGACTATTTGCTGAGATAAAAAATAAAACTAGATTCTTAGATACTCTATATTTTGGTGTCTCAAATTAGGAAATGTGAGTTTCATTTTGAGTCAGGAAAAGTTGGTGATCTTATTTTCCACTTAGGAGAAAAGGATGGGATCATTTAAGAGACAGCTTCCAGAGGATGACACATTGTGGTCATACTCTAGCTTCTCTGATGTGACTTGCAAGAGAAAGCTCAATAGAGCCTATGTTGTGTTCCAATAAAATGGTGCTAAGTAGCTCTTCAGGTCAACAGCACTTGAAAAATGCAATAATCATCACATAAGGGAAACCAATGCTCCCAGTAGACATCATTATAATGCATTATTAAATGAATAATACAGAAGGCATCATTAAATGAAGATCTAGAAGGCTCCTCTAAAGGGCAATGCATTGAAGAGCAATAAGAATCAGAGAGTGACAAATTACTATCTATGTCCACTGCCATCTTCCTAGTCTTAGACAGAGTCCGTATTTAATTCATTTTCAGTTTGCATAAATTGATAACTTACTTTCTGTAAACTTGTTTGTATGTGTTTGAGTCCATAAAGTAAATTTTCAACTAGTGTTAGGTTCAATTGAGAAAGTAACATCTCTTGATGGGGGCTCCAGGCAGGTTATAACACATGAAAATAGGACTTATATCTCTTTAAGATAAATTATTAAATACTTAACAAGGTTTACATTTAGGAACTAGAAAACCTAATTTTAAAACAATTTTAACTGTATTTAACCAACCATTCTGATCAGCTATTTCAGCATTATCATATATGGTATCTAATACTTCCCATACCGAATTCTAGTTACTTTTTTTTTTTTCTAACTACAACTACATTTTCAAAATCCTCTACAATTCAGACCTGTATTTACCTAAGTAGCCCAGGAGAATAAGTTCAGACATAAGGTAGCCAAATTAAATATTTGTGGTTAAAAGAAAACAGTTTATAAAGTTACATGCACACACACATACACATACACTGTGACAAAGATGAAATTGTTCTTTTTTAGTTTCTTTGAATTATATTCTTTTAAAAAATACGTACTTCTAAAAGATAGAAAATATTTTATTTGAAATGTAAGAATTTCCTGCTGCTTTGACAAAAGTTGTATTTTGTAAAAGACGTGATTATTGAAAGATGTGAATATGTTTTAACTTTCCAGGGATGAACTGAATAGTAAAAAATAAAATATGTGCAATAAAACAGCATTGTAATTCTTACCTTTGATAAAACTAAAACCTTTGGGAACATTTTTTTTAAAAGCATGAATGTTTATATTCACTTCAGCCAGTTTTTCCTTCTCTAAGTAATTTAGAAAACATTCATTTTGCTGGCTTCAAATTTACTTCTATATATGCATGACATTAGAATATATATTTCTGCCCTGAAGTATTTTCTGGTCATTATCTCCAAATGCCAGATAATGATTACCACTTAGATGTCCTTTCTGCCACCTCAAATGCAGCATATCTTAATCATCGTCTTCCTACTTTGAGTTTATTATTCCTGTTGAACACAATAGTTGCTTAAGTCACAATCTTACTTTTTCTAAGTCCTCTCTTTCACTAACTTTACCCCATGCCTAAAATACCTGAAGCCTTATATGTTGTCTATGTTAAACACTCTTTGAAGCAAAGCAAGTTACAAGTAAGTAAACAAGCAAGCAAATTTATTAAGTAAAAATAAAACTCCCCAGGCATGGTGGGTCACACCTGTTATCCCCGCACTTTGGGAGGCTAATGCAGGTGGATCACCTGAAGTCAGGGGTTCGAGACCAGCCTGGTCAACATGGTGAAACCCCGTCTTTACTAAAAACACAAAAGTAGCTGGGCATGGTGGCGCATGTCTGTAATCCCAGCTACTCAGGAGTCTGAGGCAGGAGAATCACTTGAACCCGGGAGGCAGAGGTTTCAGTGAGCCAAGATCATGCCATTGCACTCCAGCCAGGGCAAAATGAGGGAAATTCCATCTCAAAAATAAATAAATAGATAAATAAAATTCATAATTATATTTTAGTTAACAAGAAGATGAACTTTTAAATATATATTCTCCTGATCAATCCTTCATAGTGACCTGGATTCATGTCTTTTATTCTTACCACGCTTGATTCATTCTAACTAAGAGCATCACACCCGAACCACTCAAATACAATTTTCATCTTCTTTCCCAAATACCACTGACATGTTTATCTTAGCACAACACAAAGTGATCAGAAAAACAAACAAAACAAAGCAAACATACAAACAAACAAACAAGATAATAAAGCAACTAAAATAAAAAAGGAAACAGCAGCAACCCTTTATTCACAGTTTTGCTTTTGGTGGTTTCAGTTACCCACTATCAAGTTATAAATTGTGCTCTGTTCTGAGAAGGCTGATGAAATCTCATGCCATCTTGCTCTATCCTCCCTGAGACATGAACCCTCCCTTTCTCCAGCATCTCCATGCTGTGTACACTATCTGTAGGATGGTCACATAGTACCTATCTCAGTTATCAGATCAATTGTTGCGGTATCACAGTGCTAGTGTTCAAGCAACCCTTAGTTTACTTAATATGGCCCCAAAGCACAAGAGTACTGATGCTGGATATTGTTATAATAGTTCTATTTTATTATCAGTTACTGTTGTTAATCTCTTACTGTGCCTAATTTGTACATTAAACTTTATCATAGAAATGTATGTATTGGAAAAAAGCGTGGTATATATAGAGCTTAGTACTATCTAAGTTTTAGGCATCTACCGGGGGTGTCTTGGAGCATAACCTCCAGGAATGAGAAGGGACTACTGTATGTTAAATTCATGCAACAAAACATGCAATAACAGAGAATATCCAACTTGGTGTCCTACTATCTCATTTTCTACTGAAGCTTTTCACTGATTCAAACTTTTCTATACAGAGAATATCCAACTTGGTGTCCTACTATCTCATTTTCTACTGAAGCTTTTCACTGATTCAAACTTTTCTATCTGTCCTTCATGCTTGCATTCTCCATATTTACTACAAAATATTTATCATTTAAACCCTCATTTAATCCCCTCCCTTACTTTTCTATAGTTCAGAAATTGTATCTAGCCTTGGACTCAGAACCATGTTATCTCCTGCCTGAATTTTTCCATTAATCATGATAATAGGGTCATCTACACTGTTATTGAGTTAGGCTGTTTCAGATATTAAAGTATATTTATGTTATATTTTCTGGTAAGTGTATATTATGTATTTATATAAACTGTAACCCCTTTGAGGTCAAAAACTGGGACATAAAAAATTAAAGTATATTTATGTTGTATTTTCAGGTGAATGTATATTATGTATTTATATAAATTGTAACCCCTTTGAGGTCAAAAACTGGGACATAAAAAGGTGTATTTTTTGGTGTCTTTTTGGTATAACAAACAAGTCTTGTGTAAATGCATTTCATTTAGTATACTATCAAAAGAGATTACTTAATTTTCAAAAATTTAAATTTAATTTCTTAAAAAAATAATATAAACTACATACTTGCATTTGTAATAAGTTAATCATATTAAATGAAGCCTATCACTATTAACAATTAGATACCTGGGACAAATACACAAAACTTATATGAATTAGGTGAGCGTTAGGATTACCGTGACTTGTATAAAGAAACTTTCAGGACTGTCGTGTAGGGAGAGAAAAACAAAGCAAAGAAAAACAATCTTGCTGAATCATGAAGAAAGAAATAAAGATTCAGGGAGGCTAAAGTAGTTCAAATTTTCAGGGTAAATTACTAGAGAGAAAAGGATTATACAAGGACAGAGGTTTAGAAATATGGACAGTTACTAACATAATGGTTCGACTCAGGGTTTTTTATCTTTATAATGGTGAAAAAGCAACGTTCATTCAGTAGAAACTGTACTTTGAGTACTCATACAACTACTCTGTCATTTAGTTTCAATATTCAATAAACTGCATGAACTATTTAACATTTTATTACAAAATAGTCTTTGTGTTAAATGATTTTACCCAACTTGTAGGCTAATGTCGATATTCTGGGCACATTTAAGGTAGGATAGGCTAAGCCATGAGGTTCAGCAGGTTAGGGATATTAAACGCATTTTTGATTTACCATATTTTCTATTTATGATGGGTTTATAAGGACAAAACAACATTGTAAGTCGAGGAATGTTTCATGCATAAGTCAATATTTCATATTGGATTGAGGAAACCCTCATCCTGATAAGGGAGTATACTGTTCACTGGATAAGTGATTCCTACTTTGCTAGAGAGACAATGACACAAGCTGGACCACAAAATGTAAGTCTTACATATCCATCTAGGCTAATTTTAATGTGACTATATTAATATTTTCATAAAAAATAAAAATTCCAGAACAAAGTCGGATTTGGACCACAAGTATTAGCCAGGACTGTCTATGCAAGATACAAGGTACATGCTCGTCTAGAGGATTGTAAGCCTCAAAGGAATCAACAATGGGAACAGGCTTAAAAAAGAAGAAAGAGGAGGAGAAAGAAGAAGGGAAAGAGAGGAAGAGGAGGAAGAGAAAGAGGGTGAGGAGGAGGAAAATTAGTGGAGAAAAGAAAAGGAGAGAAAAGAAACCTAATATTAGGGTGCCATAATGAAGACAGACCTCTAGAATAAGTGAGATATCACTGCTTTTTCCAAGTCAATCTGCTATTTCATGGGAATCTTCTATTCACAATTAGATTGAAAAATAGCTAATGATCATTAAATAGTTTTTTGATTATGTTGAATCAAATCAAGTTTTAATAAAGAAGAATGGCAAAGACCATACAATAAATGTATTGCATATGAATAACGACAAAAGGAAATCGGGAGATTTGCTCTGTGATAAGAGTTGCTTTTAAACATGAGAAGGGAAATGAATTAAATGTATACTAAAGGCCACCAAGGAATTTAACTAGGAGGAAAGTGGAACATTAGGAGGAGCTTAATTTTAATTTCACATAAGTAACAGGTTTTCAATAGAAAAGCTGTTTAAAATAATAAGTACTGCCATGGAATGCAGTAAAATTTTAGTCATTAATGTTTCCATTCATCCCTTTATCAATTAATATTTATGGAATGTCAGCTGATAACAAGAAATGACGAGAATAAAATACAGTAGTTTTGCTTCTCCAGAATCTTATAGCTTAGTAGTGGTGATAATCACATTCAACAGATATCCAGAAATTGAAATAATATATTAAATATATATATAGAAGAATATGCACAGTCACTTTGTAGCCAGATAGCATGGTGTCAATTCCCGGCTTAACCATCTGTTAACCTTTAGAGAAGTTAAAGATTCTTTTGAGCTTTTATGTCTCATTTGTATAACTGGGATGACAAAATTCATTATAAAGTAAAATGTTGAAAGTTAATGTGCTTTGCACAGAGACTGGGATATAGAAAGCAAAAATCAGTACCTATTTTATGGAAAAGAGAATCACTGATATGAATCTTGAAAGATGAGGAAAATTTTAACAAAGAAAAAAGAGCATTGTAGGCAGAGGAAGTACTATGGGCAAAGGCAAGCAGGAGTGAGAGCTCAGGATGCACTGAGAAATAGAACATATAAAATTATCAGAAAACTGTGAAGACAGCAGTCATCTAAAATAGATGTACCATTTTGTGACAGTATATATATAAAATAAAGTTTCCACAATCATAGTCTGCAACTCAGGCAAGTAATCGGAGAACATAGAAGAGTCTTCTTTTACAATATTAGCTTAATATGTTGTTTAACTTAAAATATCGATGCTATGTTCAATTTGAAAAGCAAAATTTGTAAAGAAATATTAGCCAAGTCATGTATTAGATGCTTTGACATATTTCAAGAAATCTTAAACATATTCATGACATCATGCTTGGCAGAAATACTGTTTGTATTATTATATGTTCATCAAATAATTACATATTAGGATAAGAACAATCTGTATAACTTCAATGATGCACACTTAAAAGAACTCGATGCAAGAGTTTACCCATAAAATGAGTATTTATGGCATTTACTACTCTAAGGTAACAAGTATTATAATAATAACCACCATTTCATGAGATCACTATATAATTATTTAGTGATATATAATTATATACGTATATACATATACATATATTTGTGTGTGTGTGTGTGTGTAAGACTGATAGTCATAAATCACTATGAAAATATATATGAAAATAACCTCATATATATTTTAGTTTCAGTATCGGTACTGAGTTTATGGTGGATAATTCAGGCACTCTCAATTTCGTTCATTGCTATTTCTTCATTGCTCAAAACAGATCCTGGACTTTTGCAAGTGCCAAGAAATAGATGCTGAATGAGCAACTCAATTATATAAAGAGGGCTCATCCCTTAATTTACCACAAGTCTGATCCAGCATGACAATCCCCAGGTTACAACCAATGCAGAATTAATGTATAAATGATGACCGATGTTCATTCAGTTTAACTTCCTGCTGCATTTGGGAAATCAGCAGAATATAGGCATTTCTATAATAATTTCATATGCATTCCATAAAATGTTATCACTTCTAGGTACTAATGTGGAAATTATTTCTAGACCCACAGGATCCCCTCAATATATTTTTAAAAATATTTGAATAGGAGGATATCCATCTCTGGCTTGACATGTTCTCATGTGAGTTAAAATAAATTTGGGAAAGTAGGTCAAAGGAGGGAATGTGACAGAATTACAAAATAATAAATATATGTAAGTTCTGTGTTGTACAATACCCTAGTCCTATTTAAGAAATGAACTGTTGATTCAGTGATGATTTTCTAAATATTAATAAATGGTATTCCTTCGGTGAGTATCTAAGCTACGTGGATTTTATTTTGCATTGTTATCTACTGACCCTTACAGAACTTTTGATTAGAATCATTATACCACAAAATTGAAGATTCAGTGAACATGAATTTCCAGCATATGGCTTGAATGTTTTTTTTTACTCCTTGTGTTTATTAACATACAAAATTGCTGATAAAAAAGAATATAGTCTGAGGAAATTCCCATGAGTTGCTTAGCAAGAAGTATTTAGAAACAGATGGAAAAATGGAAGAAAAATATGGACATTTGGCAATATTTTCTCTCTTATTCCATTTTAGATATGCATACACACAAAAACTGATGGAAACATATGTTCACAGATATTAAATAATTTCTCTGACTTATTATACACTTCTAATTTCATATATAAGGAATAAAATAGGGAAGTATCACTCATAATAGAAATAACTTTGACTAGTATCGTAAAGTATTCTTTCAGAGAAAGAGAGAACCCAGGCTTTTCATAGAAGCTGAGACTGTAGAGTTTGTAGGTGGTTCCTGAAAGGTGCCTGGGTGGGCTTTTGATGCATAATGGTGAACAGCATCCAGAGCAAAGGTATAATTAAGAATCGAGAGACTATATTTCAAAAAATCAAAAGTGATGGCTTGTGAGTACGGACAGTCAAAAATATGGATATATTCTGAATTAAAATCTCTACAAATAAGGACACTAAAAAAATAGTGAGCAGATTCAGAAGGGCAAACAAGAGAGGAAACTAAGAAAGAATTGTTTGGCTGGGCTTGGTGGCTCACACCTGTAATCTCAGCACTTTGGAGGCCGAGGTGGGTGGATCCCTTGACGTCAGGAATTTGAGACCAGCCTGACCAATATGGCGAAACCCTGTCTTTACTAAAAATACAAAAATTAGCCGGGGTCATGGCAGACATCTGTAGCCCAGCTGCTCGGGAGGCTGAGGCATGAGAATCACTTGAACCCAGGAGGCAGAGGTTGCAGTGAGCCGAGATTGCACCACCACACTCCAGCCTGGGTGACAGAGTGAGACCCTGTCTCAAAAATAAAATAAAATAAACAGTTGTTTGAAATAATGTATGCAGTGGGAGAACACGTTATCCACAGAGTACTCATGTTCTTTCAAGTGATATTCCAGTTCCATGACATTCTTCAGAAAAAAATAAAATGTGTCAATAAATGAAAGAAAATTTTGTCTTCTCCAAACAAAGTGAGGCAAAAAGGAAGAGGAATTTTTTTCATCTATAAGGAAAAGTAGAAACAAAAAGTACTTAATATGCAAGAAGGCATCGTCAATGGTACACCAAATTAAGTCATTGTTTGACTTTCATTCAGACAACACAATCATTAGCTTTTGTGGTCTCTGTTAGGTTGACCATCTTGCATATTAACTTAGAAGGTTGCATTGGTTTGGGATGTGAAATTGAGATTATCTCCCCTTTGCTAATGATTAAGATGTCAAGTAATGTGAATACAGAAATAGCTAAAGAGGACTTTTTATTGTTCAGATAAGAATGAGGATATTTTAAGATCTCATATCTATAGTAATAATTTTTCTCAACTGAAATATTGATTTGCCATGTTGTGGGATATACAGTTGTCCCTCAGTATTTGCCAGGGTTTAGTTTCGGGACGTCCTGATTATACCAAAATCTGGATACTCAAATCCTGCAGTTGACTGGGTAAAACCCCCCCTGTATGAAAATCCACCTATATGAAAAACATATTCGGCCTGTGTATATATGGTGTTTACATCCCACAAATACTATAGTTTTGATCTGCATTTGGTTGCAGATGTGAAATCCTTAGATACAGAGGACTGGCTGTATTTATTGAAAAAAATTCTGCGTGTAAGTGGACTCATGCAGTGTAAACCCATGTTGTTGAAGGGTCAACTGTATTTTTATTCATGGCAGCCAGCCCACATTGTGAGAATATACTGGTACAGAATAAATAAAAATTAATAAATGGAAAATGACCAAAATAATCAATCTCTTTTAATTTTGTGGGAGAAGTAAAACCAATCAGCCAGCCAAACAAAAAAAAATACCTTTGTCTTTCTGGGGGAGCAATAGCTGCCAAACAAACCTGAATGTCACTCTGACCTCCAATAGAATAAACTCGAATAGAATAGTAGATTCTGAGCTTTCCTGGGTTTAACAGCCACTGTTCTGACTCCTTTTAAAGGATTAGTAAGGCCTTTTTCCTTTCAAATTTATTTATAAAATGCCTACACCATTGAGTTCAGGAACAGATCACTTGGTAAAGACCCTAGGCCTCACAAAGCAATGATGTCCCAGTGACATTATCTCTCTGTCTTGTCTTGTAATTAGTTACTCTAATGTGTGATGAAAGCTTAATTTTGTTGTCTAGGATAATAAGAATAAACACAAAGTAAAGGATACCTAAAATATACAATCTTTTGCCAGACAATACAAATTAGATATAAACTAGAAAGTGAAATGATCATACGCTGTATATGGGAACAGCGTAAATGTAGATCATGAAGTCATTTGATGATAGTTCAAGCCAGGGCATACCTTGTTTAACATCTTTCTGATGTATTTAACTTTTAGTGTTGGCTTTATATAATCATTAAGACTCTGAGAAAGTTACTTATTCAGTTATACTCTTTCAAAACTCTCTAGATGTTGCCTAATTTCCCTACTTCTCTTTATTGAAAAATTATTGAAACACTTCTTGAAAGAGATGTCTATCCTCACTGCTTGCATATTCTTGCCTCCCATTCTTTCTTGAATCCATACCAGTGAGTTGTTTGTGCCTATTCCTCCACAGGAACTATTCTGATTGATATCAGTTCTGAGTCTTCCTGCATTTCAGCTGTTACCATTGTCAATGGTTTTTCAGATTTCCCTCTTGAAACACTCTGCTCCTGGTTTCTAAGAATCCACGCTTGCAGAGTCTTCCAGGGTATTTTTCAGTATTCTTTTATTATTCCTCTTTCTTACCTCTGAATATTAAGATGGCGAATGGCTCAGACTATGGACTAAACTTCTTTTGCTTATTTACACTCAGTTCTCAAATTTCATTTGACTGCTGATGATTTTCCAAAATGCATTAATAGCCCAGATCTCTCCACTTAAATCAAGATACATATATTTAATTCCATTGAATGAAAAATAATCTCATAACAGAAATATTAATTTTACTAACCAAATCAGTTTTTTCCAAGTGTTTGCCATCTCAATTTATTCATTTTTGCTCAGTTAAATTTTTCCATTAATTTTTTCAATGCACGCTACGTTATCCAGTCAAAAGTATTTCTTTTGTCACTCTCTTCACCATCTTTATCCTGATATTTATACTTCAAGGCACTTATTGTTACTGTCATAATTTTATATTTATTAATTTATTTGTTTACTCTCCTATCCTTCATAACACATAAACTCTGAGGACAAGAGTGTTTGCTTTCTATTTGACTATTTCACCAATGCCTAAAACATTGGCAGTTGAGTGTTTTTCTGATTGAAAGAATGAATATACTCTACAGTTATATGCAGTTTTTACTCCTGCATATATAAGAATATCTCATATTCTGAGAGAATCTACCATTATATGATCTTGGTAGAATCAGGATCTGTAATGCAACTAGGGAAACTTTACTTTGTACACTCTCCTTAGATGACCAGTGTTTTATTCAAGGATACTGAAATAAAAGGAAATAATGAACAATTACAGGCTATTTGAGAAATCATTAACTCTGCAGAGAAAGTGTTAATTATGCCCAATTGTGTTAGTGGCCCTGTGAGTCTGGCTGGGTTATTAGTGGTAAAGAGCATCAGCTGTGTCTGCCTACAAAGCCGAACCTACTACCTACCTCATCAAAACAGACTGCCCTATTTTTCTACCCCTGATTCTTAGTACACCTAAATCCTGCTGCTTATTTAACTAAAGTTCATCTCTCACTCAGAACATAGAACCCCGGTTGTTATATATGTTCTTCAGGAATGTTGATATGGCAATTATTGGAAAGACCCCAACTCATACCTATGAAGTCAGAATTTCCATTTGAGTTCATATAACTCTCTCTAAGATTGGATTAAATAAATCTCAAAGTAAGTATCTGGTCTACAAAACTGCTTTGAAACAAATATACTATTATTGTTCCTGTTTATTAAAAGTTTAAGTGATTTCCTTAGAATTGCACAGACAATGGAAGGCACAGATGTTTATCTAGGACATAAATGTGCAAAGTGCTTTTTTACCCACAATTTTGTGAATAATTTATCATTAATTCAATTTTAGTTAAAATTGTACAGGCTGAGGCTCAAAGAACTTTGAGGAAGTTGCCTTAGCTTTCAGAATGTGTAAGTTGTAGAGCCTTAATTTGATCTCAGGTCTTTCGCAAGCACACTCACTCTTAATTCACCTGGAGTGAGTCAAGGCTGCTTATCTCCATCTCTTCCCAGCAATCACCAGCACAACTTAGGAAGAAAAATCTGAATTAAATCTTCAAATCTTGACATATACAATATTTTTTAATATCATTGGCAGTTTTTCCCCTAATTTAGAAAACTGAAACAGGCTCAGACTTGTTGAGTGAGAATTCAACAGCTTATTATTTCTTTGAGGCTATTTTCTTCCTAAAACTTCTGTCACTGTGGGAACTGAGCAGCCTCACAAAATGCTGACATTAAACAAAGAGAGCCAATTTTCAAAGAGAGCTGTTGAAGTATTCTGAGGTAGGACTTTCCTATCAGTTAAAGTCTAGAAGTTATTTTCAATTCATAGAATTTAGTTCGAAGGAAAGAAATGTGCACTACTTAATACTAAGGGTAAGGGCAAATAAAAACATGATCTCATCAACATTCTGAATAAGATAAACCTTTCACTACATTTTCTTCTATTAACTTCAAAATTATTTTTTCTGCTTTCATTTTTTTCTCTTCCTTTTAAACACCTCAGTTTCAGTGGTTAAAGTGATATAACATTTAACATGATTGATACAGTGTCCAGCATAAAGTAAATTATCAATAAATATCACCTATTATTATTTTATTAGCCCTCATTGAAGGATATATTATCTCTGCTAAAAGCCAACTCTCTTAGAATTTTGATTAATAGTATATTAGTTCAATCATAGTGGTGTCATAATAAATAAAAAGAAGAGAACGTAACAGGAGAGAATAAAACTTGATTTAAGCCAAAACTATTCTGAAGTTATTTATATAACCAATATTTTATACCATTATAAAATATTGGTTTAATATTGGTTTATGCCATTATAAAATATTGGTTATATAAAGAGTCACTTTCACTTATGGGTCAGGCTGATTGGATATTAATAAGCAATTAATTTCCTGTAATTTGGTTCATTAATCCACAAACTGACAGTGATATTTTTAGAATGACATTGTCTTAAAAATAGATCCATCATGTTCATTTGAAAGGGAGAAAGGAAGGAAGGAAGACAGGGAGGGAAGGAAGGAGAGAAGGAGGAAGGAAGGGATGTAGGGAAGGAAAGAGCAAGGGAAGGAGAGAAAGAAGGAGGGAGAAATAGAAGTTCATACTCCAGAATGTATCTTAGGAGACTCCTCTTGCTTTCCTAGGCTAATTCTGTTTGCTATAGTTTTGTCTTAAGTTTGTATGTTTACAGTCTTCTGAAGAAGATTTGGATGATTAGCTACAGATTTAAATTCTACATGTCCTTTTCTCTACCTCAATTAATCCAGAGCTCCACCACAGAAAATCAGCAATTGAATATTTATAATTGCTATAATATAAAATAGTATGTGTCATAATCTTGTATCAGGTAAAGTCAACATATTAAAGTGGTAATCTATATATTTCAAAAGTGACTGGAAGCAGTTAAGATAACTATTTTAAGCCCAGCTAGTACCAGACTTTTTAAAAAGGAAGGGGTTAGTCAAGTTTTACTCCCATATAGCCTTAGTCTCATTTCATGATTTAATTTTGTAGAGGGAAACTTAGCTATTGTTTACCTATGTCAACCTCAAAAGTTTGGGGAAATTTGAATGCAGACAAAGATCAGTGATTAGACAATAGAAACAACTGAAATTGCAACTAAGCTGGCACGGCGGCTTATGCCTGTAGTCCCAGCACTTTGGGAGGCCGAGTTTGAGTGGATCACCTGAGGTCAGGAGTTTGAGACCAGCCTGGACAACATGGTGAAACTCCGTCTCTACTAAAAATATAAAAATTAGCCAGGCGTGGTGGTGGGCACCTGTAATCCCAGCTACTTTGGAGGCTGAGGCAGGAGAATTGCTTGAACCCGGGAGGCAGAGGCTGCAGTGAGCTAAGGTTGCACCACTGCACTCCAGCCTGGGTGACAGAGCGAGATTCAATCACACACACACACACACAAAATTAAATTGCAACTAAAAGTAAATATATGTAGCTCTACAGATACACAGTGGCTATAAACGTGAAATAATCACTCTTTTAATCACTCTTTTAAATATCTTCCAAGATGTATAAAACAAAAGACAAAAACAAGACTGTGTTGCTTAAACATTTTCCGAAAACTGAATACATGAAAAAATACATTAATTGAAAATACGCGCTAATGTTTACAAAACTGAGAAACTGGGACTGCTTAGGATTTTTCTACCTTTCATCACTGGTGGCATGATTCTTTATCCCATAAATCGTCCTACCTCCAAATGATATGTGCCTCATGGTCTTTCTTTTGTTATCACTTCCCTCCTACCTAGGTAGTTAGCACAACTTCAAATACCAATTCACTCTGTCCTTGAAGAATTTCTCCTACTTGCTGTGCTTATAAAAAGTCATTATGGAACACTTTGGAGTAATCCCAAGTTTTAGACATAATGAGAGAGAACAGGTGCACAGAGAATGAGAAGAATTTATTATGCACATTATTGGATTTTTTTTTGATAGAGTGAGTCTAATTGGTTAGATCCATCAAAATAAAGCCCAGTATCATATTAGATGACTTATCTCTACATATTTTAAAGGGTGAAAAAAGGAGTGTGGATGAGTGAGTTGTGCAAAAGTCTAGCAGTGTAATGTCTGTGAGGTGTTACCTCTGTATTTACTAATTAGTCTTGTGACTTTGGAATGTGACAATATTTCTGCCTCTATTTTTCTTAATGTGCTTGTTAAAAAGAAGGGATATGTGGTGAATTAAAATGGGTAAAAATACAAATTCAAAATATAAGTTTTAATCAAAGTGATATGATTAAATAAACAATGATTAAGCACAGTTTTTCCTATGTGGAAATATACTGCTGTAAATTATGCATATATGGGAAACCTGAGGAATTTCTGTTTCTTTTATAATCTCAAATATTATGTTAAGTGTTACATAAATATGTATACCATAGAAATACAAAATTTCAAATGCAATATATCAGAAATAATATAAAGGTATTTTTTGGCCATCTGCAACTCAGTTATGTATTCATCTTATGAAATAACCTAAAAGTATAAAACCATTTCATGAATAAAAATTTAGATATGCAGAGCTATTGAAATTACCAAAATATTCAGAATTCATTTTGATTTCCCTTGAAGGTACACATATAATTTTATAATAAAATTGCTTTTTACTACCTAAAGATGATGTTTTCATGTAGAAAATTTCTTCTGTTAGAAAAATTAACGTTAATAAGTTTATTTTGAAAATGCTTAAATGTTTAGTTATTAAGTAGACTTTTGGATGTAATTTTCAGAAAAAAGATTAGTGCATAGTGACCTCCTTGAATACATAAACCTTTTGGCATTAGTTGTTTTGATTATTTATTATTGTAATAATTTTGTTCTCTCATCCATAAAGCCTAAGCAAAAATACAAAAGTATTTTACTTTTAAATAGTATTTTATATATACATACGCAACAACAACAAAACAGCAGAAACAAACTTAGAGTGTAAAAGTTAGATATACCTGAAGGAGCCCAGTGGCAAAAGCCAGGCATTTGTAGATATCAACTGGTTCAGGTCCTGGCTCTGCACATATTTGATGTATGATTTTGGGCCTCTTGCAGAAACTGTCTATGCTTCACTGTTTTTTCTAACGTAAAAACATTGGAGGAAAAATGTAATATTGATAATGCTTTCCTCATAGGGTTATTGTAAGTCTTAAATAATATAATCCATAAATGTGAAACACAGTGCCTGGGACACAGTAATCATTTAAAAAGTATTGTTATTATTATTAGCCATTACATTTTACATACTCTCTTCATATTATTTGTCCAATAACTTTTTTACAAATAAGCAGCATTTCTTATTTTTATACATACAATCATTGGACACCATGAAAATTAAAATACTTGCTCAATTAAAATAATATAAAGTTCCATAACTGAAGCCAGAATTTCAGATTGAAATATTTAAGAAGTTTTCTAATTATTGTTACTTTATTTATTCATCCATCCATTTATCTGGTCATTCACTTAAAAGAATATTTAAATGAATATTTTTGAGCAAATAATATTTCATTCTGTGTACTCCGATATGCTCTAGGAATAAAATGGATAAAATATCTCCTTAGAAGCAATGGAGGGTAAGAAGGAAGGAAAGAAGGCAATAAACCCATAATGTAAATGGGAAGTAAATGACAGGGGAAAAATGAAAAAGGGTCTTAGTGGGGTTAGCAAAACAAATCTAAGGAATTAGAAAAAGCAATCCCAGGAATAAAATTTAAGCTGAGATTTGATGAAGTTTACCATTAGAAGTAGTAGTACTAGGCCGGCGTGGTGGCTCACGCCTGTAATCCCAGCACTTTGGGAGGCTGAGATGGGTGCATGACCTGAGGTCAGGCATTCGAGACCAGCCTGGCCAACATGGCAAAACCCCATCTCTACTAAAAAAATACAAAAAAAATTACCCAGGCATGGTGGCATGTGCCCATAGCACCAGCTATTCGGGAGGCTGAGGCAGGAGAATTGCTTGAGTCCAGGAGGTGGAGGTTGCAGTGAGCTGAGATCGTGCCATTGCACTCCAGCCTTGGCAACAAGAGCAAAACTCTGTCTCACACACACACACACAAAACAAACAAACAAACAAAAACAACAACAACAACAACAAAAAAACAAAGTGGTAGTATTAGTAATACTACTACTATAAAATGAAGTTTTTGAAGACTTCCCACACTCCAGTATCTATGCTAGTAAGAAGCTGAACGGAGATTTAAACCAACACATTTTCAATAATATTCCTCCAGCAATGGGAGACAGAAGTAGAACTAAGAATCCCATGAGTTCCAGGCAGAGGAAAAGATATGTAAGAGATAAGGAAGGGGCTAGTTTATTTAGTACCCTCTGAACCAGGTTAAGAAGTTTGAGTCTAATCTATGAGTGAGAACATGCAGTGTTTGGTTTTTTGTCCTTGCAATAGTTTGCTGAGAATGATGGTTTCCAGCTTCATCCATGTCCCTACAAAGGACATGAACTCATCATTTTTTATGGCTGCATAGTATTCCATGGTGTATATGTGCCACATTTTCTTAATCCAGTCAATGCTTGTTGGACATTTGGGTTGGTTCCAAGTCTTTGCTATTGTGAGTAGTGCCACAATAAACATACGTGTGCATGTCTCTTTATAGCAGCGTGATTTATATTCCTTTGGGTATATACCCAGTAATGAACAATGAGAACACTTGGACACAGGAAAGGGAACATCACACACCAGGGCCTGTTGTGGGGAGGGAGGAGGGGGGAGGGATAGCATTAGGAGATATACCTAATGTAAATGACGAGTTAATGAGTGCAGCACACCAACATGGCACATGTATACAGATGTAACAAACCTGCACGTTGTGCACATGTACCCTAGAACTTAAACTATAATTAAAAATATGTATATATAAAGAAGTTTGAGTCTAACCTAAGGAGTATGGAAAGACAAAGTAGAATTTAAAGTGTAGGAATAATGATCTGGTTTGGAGTTTTGGAATGTCACACAGATTCCAAGGAAAAGAGACAAGTGGTGGACTATACAGAATTTGAGGTGAGGTATGATTGGCTAGCACTTACCGATACTGAGATGAGATAGATTCTGGCAATGGTGGTAGAACTGGTTAATATTAATATTCAACAAAGAAACATAGAATCAATGTGATTCTGGAGTCAGGGATGACTCCTGGTTTAGATGTGAATAAGAACAGCATGATGCTTGAGCGAAATGCAGAGATAAAGGATTTAATTTTAAATACATTGAATTAAACATACATTTAAGCTCAGTAGGGTATTTGCCATTATTATGTTTACATTTATGATGATGGTGATGATGATGGTGCTGGTGATGATGACAACATTTATTTGGAGCAAACCCTGTGCCAGGAACTGTTCTTCACATGCAGCAAGTCATCTAGATTTCCCATTGAGTAAAATAAACATGTTAAAAATTATAATGGATATAACTCATAATACAGTGATTAGTCAGCCAATCAGCAAATGTTAAAGATAGATTTCTTAACACCAAGATAGTTCTGTGTTGAAGATGAAAGACGGTAGGAGCTTAAACTAGGCAATTAAACTTATATGGTGAGGAGAAAACACAAAACAAAACAAAAAACAGCTGGGTGCAGGGGCTTGTACCTGTAATCCCAGCTACTCAGGAGGCTGAGATGGATGAATTGCTTGAAGCCAGGAGTTCAAGACCAGCCAGGGTGAAAGAGCAAGACCTTGTCTCTAAAAAAGAATAAATAAATAAATAAATAAATAAATAAAATGGACTATAGCAGAAGCTAGCAACACCAATATTTATGGGAAGAATCCAGAAAGAAGCTTATGAGCATGAGATTGAGAAGCTGTATCCAAAGAGCATTTTAAAGTTACTGAGTAAGCAACACTGTCAAATGTGTTTAAACATAAAGTTTTAAATGTTTTCCATTGGGGAGAACAACGGGTTACTTTCTAAAGACTTCTTGTAGTTGAGAGAGAAATATAATAAAAGTAAGTTTAAACACTGATTCAAAAATTTAACTTTGAAGAGAAAGTAATAAATCAGTATCTAGAAACCAAAACAGGGGTTCAAAAAGTTTATTTTTAGATGAGAAAAAAATTGAGCATATTTATTAGGTTTGTGCAAAAGCAATTGCAATTTTTGCCATTAAAAGTAATGGCATGCTGGCCGGGCACGGTGTCTCACGCCTGTAATCCCAGCACTTTGGGAGGCTGAGGCTGGCAGATCACGAGGTCAGGATATTGAGACCATCCTGGCTAACACAGTGAAACCCTATCTCCACTAAAAATACAAAAAATTAGCCAGGTGTGGTGGCAGGCGCCTGTAGTCCCAGCTACTAGAGTGGCATGAACTCGGAAGGCGGACCTTGCAGTGAGCCGAGATCGCGCCACTGCACTCCAGCCTGGGCGACAGAGCTAGACTCCATCTCAAAAAAAAAAAAAAAAAAAAAAAAGGAATGGCATGCTACTGGGAAAAAGCGGAGAAGGAGCAGATACCAAACAGTTGCTGTTTTACAGTGTATTGCACTGTTATAGAGGAATGCCTCAGGCTGAGCAGTTTATAAAGAGAAGAGATTTACTTTGGCTCATCGTTCTGCAGACTGTAAAAGAAACATAGCGTCACCATCTACTTCTGGTGAGAACCTCAGGAAGCTTAAAATCATGGCAGACAGTGGAATGGGGAACAGCCATGTCACGTGGCAGGAGAAGGAGCAAGGGAGAGAAGAAGGAGGTCCCAATCTTTTTTTAACAACCAGCTCTCACATGAACTTATCACTGGAGAGCACCAAAGCATTCATAAGGGATCTGTCCCAATGACACAAACATCTCCCACTAGGCCCCACCTTCAACATTGGGAATCACACATCAACATGCAATTTGGAGTGGGCAAACATCCAAACTATATAACTTGTTACTTTCTAAGACAAGGTCTCTGAATTGCATGGGTAGGGAGTGGTATTCACTAAGGCAGTCGTTCTCAACTGAAGATGATTTGGCCTCATGTCTGAAAACGTTTGTCAGAACTAAGGATGGACGTTTGCCACTGGCATTTAGTGGCCAAAGGGTTGCTGCTAAACAATGTAAAGTTAACCCATTAAAAAAATGCCAATAGCATCAAGGTAGAGAACCTGTACAGTAAAGGCACAGGTAGAGCCTTATAAAAGAGGAGGAGCTATTGTCCCAGGACAGAGAAGATGCAATGCTGCATCATTTGAAGACAAAAGAATTGTTGAGGACATCTAATGACATTAATTGTAAAAACAGAGACAACAGCAAATAGCTTTTAAAGACAGTATAGAAGTAGAAGGTTAAGGAAGTGGTCCTGAATGCCACTTAGGGTTGTTAATCTGATGTTTACTGGCAGTGGTCTTAAAGTTATATATATATATATATATATAAAACATATAAAGTTATATATGTGTATATATGTATGTATATACACATACATACATATATACGTATGTATATACACATACATACATATATACGTATGTATATACACATACATACGTATATATACACACACACATATATACACACACACATATATATGTACACACACACACACACACACACACATATATATATATATATATATACATAAATTCAAAACCATTTAGCAATCCCGATACATGATTTGGAAGGCTGGTAGATGGGGTTAAAATTGAATATTTTATGAAGAAATGAAATAGAAGCCGAAAAGAATGACAGTAGGATAATCATATTGTAAAAGTTAAGCCATGAAGAATTAAGAAGAGGGAATAGCTGAAAGTTGGAAAGTCAATACTCTGGACATTATTGAACTGGTATATATTGGGATTAATTGGTATTGCTATTATTTAAATGTTATTAGCTTATTGATAACCATTCATCAGATTATTACATAAATCCACATGAAGTTTTTAAATTAAATGATTTATCAATTATTTGACTCATTTTGTACATTCAAATATCATTTTCTCACTTGTGAAAAGTGCAGAATTATGTAATTTAATAATACTGAAATAAACGAAATTAAGTTTGGAAAACATTATAGTTTTTAACATACATATCACAAAAATCATCTAAATGCATTTTGAGTGCTTATATTACATATTTAGGCTTATCAAAAAAAGTTAAATAATGGAAAGAAAAGAATAAAGATGAAATTCAGAGAACAGCAGAGTTTTGTCTCCTTTTGGGTTGCTTTAATTACAATTTAATATCTTTACAAAGGTAATTTGAAAAAATTGGGATTGTCAGGTAGAGGGAGAGTATTGAAGTATGATAAACACCATGTTCAAGTGTTCTGTTAGAATGTCCTTCAAAGTCTTTTTTTTTTCTTTTGAAGCTTGAATATCACATATTTTCATTCCAGAAATACATATTTACTTGCTAGGTCTTTGATGTGCATCATTGAAGTGGGGAAAATAATCCCCCTTACCCCAAAGGATGTTACATTCTTGCCAAGGCCACATATAATAAACAGATATGCAATTGTGTACATAATATGATATTAAATATGATCAATAATATTAAGGAATATAAAGCACACTAAGGAGACAGATAATAGAGTGGGACCTGCTGTTTTACAATGGATGGTCAGAGAAGGACTTTGATGAGGAACTTGATTCCTGTGTTTTGATGATGGGAAATAAGAAACTGCCTATAGGTTCATGACAGTCCCTTTTAACTTTCTTCTATAAAGCTACAAAGTTTTTCTGTTTATCTAGGGCCACAACTTGATAGTGTCTTTTTTTTTTAATATTAAAATACTTGTCCAGGTGTGGTGACTCATGCCTGTAATCCTAGCATTTTGGGAGACTGAGATGGGTGGATCACTTGAGCTCAGGAGTTTGAAACTAGCCTGGTCAACATGGCAAAACCCCATCTTTACCAAAAATACAAAAATCAGCTGGGCATGGTGGTGTGCACCTGTGGTCCCAGCTACTTGGGAGGCTGTAGTGGGAGGCTGGCTTAAGCCTGGGAGGTGGAGGTTGCAGTGAGCTGAGATGGCACCACTGTACTCCAGACTGGCTGACCGAGTGAGATCCCATCTCAAAATAAAAAAACCTCTAACTTCATTAATATTAAATCAGAGACATGCAATTATTTAATTGCCACCATTTGATTTTAAAATTTAGATTACTCTAAGCCAATAGAAGATATTGAAAAATAAATGTATTTAAATTAATATTGTAAAATATGAGATTTGGCAGATAATCTGATGATGGTGCTAGCAGGTGGTGACATAAGTGAATTCTCCTTGCAGAAAAGTACATTCTTAACTTTCGTTTGTCCTTAGAATTCCATTATACTATGAAAAGTGAGAATAACCCTCTTTGGACAAAGAAAATGGTTCTTAGATAATTCTTCATCTTCAGAAATGGCATCTGTATTTGGAGTTATTATGTAAGCAATATGAATAAATAAACTTTACAAATTATGACATACATTTTCAAAAATAATGTACAACATATAATAAAAACATTTTTCTCTTCTCAGTTAATTAAGTTTGTAGCCAAAGTGAATACACATTTTTTCCTGTAACAGAATAAAATGAAAAGACTAAGAGAATGCACAGAATACCATACAATGGACTAGTATAAGAGTTATCTCTGGCTAAGTAGGGTTAACTTTGTATGGGAGGTATAACAGCAAAACCACTGTGTTGCTCGTGTATGAATTAAAAAAATACAGAATGCCTTCTATGTGCAAAGCATGGTAAGAGTTACTACTTATACATTTGCGTATGTATAGTCCTTATTTTCATACATTTTATATATTTCTTTCTTTTTGAGATGAAGTTTCGCTCTTGTTGCCCAGGCTGGAGTGCAATGGCATGATCTCGGCTCACTGCAACCTCTGCCTCCTGGGTTGAAGCGATTCTCCTGCCTCAGCCTCATGAGTAGCTGGGATTACAGGCATGCGCCACCACACCCAGCTAATTTTGTATTTTTAGTAGAGGTGGGGCTTCTCCATGTTGCTCAGGCTGGTCTTGAACTCAGGTCGTCAGGTGATCCGCCCACCATGGCCTCCCAAAGTGCTGGGATTACAGGCATGAGCCACCGCACCCAGCCAATTTTATATATTTCCAAGTGCAAAAGAAAAATACCAAGATAATTCAAACTGGTATGTGAACAGCTTTAGTTTATATTTTAAAATATATGTTACCTCTAATATGGTTAAACTGATGTGTATGTGTGTGTTTCTAGAAGTTAGATATAAGATGGTAAATACAAGCTAGAAATGATACTGCCCTGGATGTTCGTAGTAGTAGCAGAAATGGAAGGTAGTACAAGGATTGCAAAGATATTTTTGAAGACTTGTTCATAGAAGTAATGAGACTCAGAGATAATGAGGAATCAGAGATGAGTTCTAGGTTGCAGGTTTGAGCACATGATATATGGTTATGCATTTAATTAAATAGGGAATAAAAGGGAAATGGAAAAATTTCGGCGATGTGGACAAGTGTCGTTTTAGTTTTGAAATACTGTATGTTTATTCATAGTGACAGAAAGGAATGGGCTGAAGGACTTGGAGTAGGCAGTGGAATCTCATGGGCAAGGAACTCCAGAGGTGCAAAGGCTGGACACACAGAAGCTCACTGGTACGTGACGGAGTTTTAGCCATTTTGCTTCCAGGGTAGTCTGTGTAATCCTTCAAGGGCAAAATGCTCATTTCTAAGGACCAACCAAACCAAATTCATCAAGCCTCCCAAGGTTATCCAATAAAAGTTTGTTAGTTAGGGACAGGAACAGCTAGCTGCCCTTAAGCACTTAATCTAACTGTGAGTTGTGCTGTGAAAGAAGTTTTTAAAGAGTCCGTTGCTAAAAAAACCTTTTTTTCCCAAAACATTGAAATCTGAATTTACGGTAATGTAAATAGAAAAATTTTGATGTCAGACTTGCCATTTTCACTACTCTCCAACAAGTTCAGGCTTCAGTAGTTAGTTCAGAATGCACTTTTACAAGAATTACCTTCCAAAGTCAAAAGAATACAAATAGTTCAAAGGGGTTTATTCCTCGAGAATATTTTTACTCTTATCCGCATTTGTTTCAAGTTTCAACTTGTATGAACCTCTCATAAAACAACTGGTTTTTATGAATACACTGATAAGTACAGCTCATTCCTGTTCTTGCCACAGCAAAAATTCAGCCGCTCAAGGCTCCTGCTGGCTGCAACAAAGATTGAACATCCACTTTAAATGCCCTTACATTTTTATCCATTAATTTATATTTTCTTATCTCAAAGATTTTTCCGAGGGAGGCTTTCTTGTCTATGTGGGCAGAAGTGAACAATCATATAGCTATCAACGACCACCATTCTTCATCTTTCTGAATTGTCTATTTTACCAGAATAAAAATCTATTTGATAATAGAACCTGCCTCTGCAAAGCATGATTTCACAACGCTGTTAAGTGTACCTTTAAAAGTAAGGAAGCTCCCCAAATTACAACTAAATGATCAAACAGAAAGACAATATAACCAAATACGATAAGAATCTTTTTTCTTCAATACAATTTTACACAGCCAAACAATTGGTAGGACATGGTTTGAATCTCTATGAGGATTCACAGCCAGGTTCCACTATTAATATGAAGTAGAAAAAAAATAAAATGAAATTATTCCTATTATCTTCTTTCATAAAACAGTAATTCATTTAAAAAGCCTCGTGTATATTATGTGCTCTCCAAATATGTTCTTCATTTTAGTTATGAGATTGTCCATTTCCCAGCTGAAAAATACAGATTCTGATGTTAAACCTTGCCATGTCCCTAAAAACTCTATTGGCTTTGTAGTTTAGAGTAACTCCAGGTGAACTAGATTGCTGGACATGTTACAAATAATATTGCTTTTATACGTTTGATTTAATATTGAGTATGCCTACTAAGTGGGGAGACATAAAGGAAATCGTAAGAAAAATTTATATGAATGAGTGTATTTTTATTTCTACTTTGCAAAATTGCCTTAGATTATAAGTTTCTTACACATTTTATTTCTATGATTTATTTGTGGCAGTCAGCATACTTAGGGATTTGACCAGTATTAGGGAGAATAATGATGAAGACTTACTTTCAGTTAATAAATACTTGAGTAGTTAAATGCGTGAGGCGGAGTAACACCAATCTGATAAATGTGATATTTTAGTAAAGACAGAAAAGAAAATCTACTATAAATTATGTATCATATATCTGTTTTTGTTTTGAAATTAAATCTCATTTTAAACAAAAAATAATCACTTTAATTTGGCAAAGTTATATTGAATTATTAAAAATCTATACTTATAAGTATATATTAAATTATTTTTTACTATATATTAATATATATTATATTATATATTAACATATATATTAATATATATTATATTATATATTAACATATATATTAATATATATTAATATATTCTATATATTAAAATATATATACTTATGAATGAGATAGATTTTCAGATGTCTGTGATTTTTTTGTAGATAAATTATTTGGAGAAGATGACTTAAATTATTCAGGCAACACATCTTGGTTATGTACATTATTTGATTTATCAAATAATTGTCAATAGTTAATTTGTGCTATATAGAACTGATATAGAACTTTAACCTACAGGTTAAAGTAATATTCATGACCAATAAAATACTCCTGAACTAAGTATGCTATAATGATATGAAAGATGACTTGGCAGATTTTTAGACACAGTAGGTTTCATTTGGCAAAGGAATATTCTAAGAATGTTTTTTCCCACTCCCAATAGCTCTACCAAGTCCGCTCATTTCAATTCTGAGAGTTTCAAAGTTGAGTTAAAAAAAAGACCTACTTGGCAGCTGTGGCTATTACTCTGTCAAATAACTCACCCATTGTCTAGCTCTCAGTGGTGGTTACGTGGGAGGTCCCATAGTTTCTTTCCAGCTGTTACTTAGTCTTGGATAATGTTTTTGGTTCTGTGCAACTCCCAGCATGCAGTCTGCTTGTGACAGCCTCAATGAAATCCCATTTAAGCAAAATGAATTAAAAGTTGGTATAAACAAAGTTTAGAAAAAAATAATTAAGAACTCTCTCTGAACTGGCTCATGACTTGGAAGTTTCATCTTAAATAAACCTGTCACCTTGCGGGATAAAATACCACAGGCAGATTTGCAGTAGCCTGATCCTACCTTTTGCTTTTCTGAGCAAACTCTTAAAGAGTTAGAAGAGCTTCTACAGAAATATCTGGAGCTTAAGAGTTGGCAGCATCTGTTCAGTATGATAACAGTAGCAGTCTTCTTGGCGGCAGCCTAAACCCTAAAATCCCCAAATATACCCAAGACTGAGAATCAGAGAAAAAAGGTTGCATTAAACCATCGTTTTCAAACCTTCCGAAGGTAATCACATCTGAAAAAGAGCTGTACCCAACTCTCCCTCCTCTGTCTCTCTCTCTCTCTCTCCCCCCACCAAAACACATACACCCCATAAAACTTACGCACACACAGTAGAGGGAAAATGAGCTGGTATAGGACAGTCAAATGCAAAGTGAAAATGAAAAGAATAGAGTGTGGTTTTGGAAACTGACTAAAGGGGACCCAATGGTTATTTACTGAATTAATCAATGAAATGACTTTTGGATATTCAAACCAACATTGGATGAGTAATATGCTTATAAATATATATTGCATTGAAACTTTAACTTTCAGCGACTTTCCCTATTCCTATATTAACATACCTAATTTTTGTTCTCCCTTACCTTTGCTGCTAATTATACAGCCAGATAGCCTGGGCTTTAATCTCAGCTGTGTTCCTTATTTGCTGCCTCATTCTCTCACATGTAAAATGAAGATAAGCTAAATAGCCATCTCCTTGGTTAAAATAGTGCTAAGCACATCATAAAGACATGTAAGTGCTTTTTATTATTATTCCGCAATCATTTTTACTAGAAATTTCTGTTGTTCACTGATGTCCTATGCTTAGACGAAAACATCAGCAAATGAGCTGCAACTGGTCAAGTACAGACACATCCTGTAGTTTCCTTCTAAAATGATGCTTTTGTTCAAATAAATTAATTGACCTATTAAAATGGAAACATTTAAATCTTCCCCAAAAGACTAATGTTTTCTGGATGTTATACCTACATAAGCATTGACAAAAAACAAGGCTTTATTTCCTCTTTTTTTATTACAGCATTCATGAGTGACATACTAATGATTGTAAATTTTTTAAAATGTAAAATAGGGGAACATCTTAAAATTTATCAAGCTCTAAGTACCAAGGTCATTGATTTCAAAGAGAAAAAAAATGTCTTCTGAGAATAAGAGATTAAAAATTACTCTAGGGCCAACATATATAGAATTTAAAAAATAATTTACTATTCATGGCTTTGGGCTATTTTTAAAGTCTTTTTTAAATTTTTTTCATTGTTCTATCTACTGGACTATTTAGAAACTGTTGGATGGCTCAGAAAAGGCCAGTTTCCTAAAAAGGAGGCCGATTGAATTTAATCAATATTCTAGTTATTCTCAGTCAACTATATTTTTCAATTGCCTTAGTTACACCACAAATTGACATACAAAGACTATACAATATCTAGGATTAAGGAAATAGACATAGCAAAATTATATTTCAAGAAGTATTTTCTAAAACAGAGGATATAAAGAACATAAATACATTGAAAAAAAATCCCCACATTAAAGTGGACTCTATTGGTTATCTTTGTCTAATTTGTTTCATAGGATGTGATTTAGGGTCTGAAATGTGAGGAAAGGATAATGACCATAATTTATATCATTGTTGCTAGTATTAAAGTAGTAACATTTATTATTGATATGACTGGTTGGGACTAAAGCCAGCTGTCCGATCCTAAGGACCCAGGGAGAAGTGTTCCTTCTCTGTGCTTTCTGGCCGGCATGGGGGAACATATACCTGCAGGAGAAGTTAGTTTCTGGTCTCCAGGGTCCACACAAAATTCTGCAGAGGGTTAGGTGGGTAGTCTGCCCTCTCCTGGCCTTCCAGGCTGCTGTTTCCTTGTCCGCAAGGCGACCATTTCCTGACACTTCCATTTAGGCTTCATATTCTTTGTTTCTTCCCTCAAGTTCACAAAAGCTTGATTTGATGTGTTCCATTCGTAAGCAAAATATCTGCACGTTGGGAAAGAACACAGAGTAGCTTCAGCACTTTGAACCAATGAGGCTTGTGATAAAGCCTTCTTGATAGCATGACTAAATATCTGTTTGCCTGCTTGAAAATGTTGTAGAACAAAAAATGCCTATTGGTTATATTTTGAGGCACCTTCATTCCTCAAGTGTGAATGAAAAATTGCATGGTTATGCTACCTGCTGGTTTCACATACCTTAGCCATTGTAATATGTTAGCTTTCTCATAACAATATCCTTTCTTCCAAGCAATATTACATCAAGGAGTGTATATCCTCCTTGAGTTTCAAGGTACCTTTGCTTCTCTGTGTTGGAAACTGGATAGTGCTAACCTTAACCTTTTTTTCCCGTTCTATAATCTTCATTGGCCTTATAATATAGACCAAATTCTCTATTAATAAAGATGCCCTGTCATCAACTACATTCTACAGCTAGGAAACTTGGTTTTGTGCCTTCTATCTATATAGCTGTCTCAAATTCTCCACAGAAATAGAATTCTCAGGTAATTTCCTAGCCTAGAAACTGAGCATTCATGCTAAAGTTTACTGAAGTCTTTTGGTGTGGCAAAAACAGTGGTGAGTTAAGAGAAAGTACAAGGTAATGTTTACATATATAAACATTTAGTAGTTCCACCTTATCAGTCATTTTGCTTGTTGTAGTTTCATTTACCCCAGGTCAACCTTGATTCAAAAATAGGTGAGTAAGGTATTATACAATAGGGTATTTTTAAAGGGAGAGAGAGAAGGAAAGATAATGTCCATGTAAATTTTTTTATAATATTTTGTTATAATTGTTCGTTTTATTATTAACTACTGTTGTGAATCTCTTACTGTGCCTAATTTATAAATTAAACTTTACCATAGGTATGTATGTATAGGAAAAACATAGTATATGTAAGGTCTAGGCATCTACTAGGAGTCTTTTTTTCTTAATTTTATTTAAGTTCCGGGATACATGTGCAGGATGTGCAGGCTTGTTACATAGGTAACAAACCTGTTTTGTTTGCTGCACCTATCAACCCATCACCTATGTATTAAGTACCAAATGCATTATCTATTTATCCCCCTGCCCCCCGAGAGGCCCTGGTGTGTGTTGTTCCCCACCCTGTGTCTATGTGTTCTCACTGTTCAACTCCCACTTATGAGTGAGAACATGTGGTGTTTGGTTTTCTGTTCCTGTGTTAGTTTGCTGAGGATAATGGTTTCCAACTTCATCCATGCCCCTGAAAAGGACATGATCTTGGTCCTTTCTATAGCTACATAGTGTTCATGGTGTATATGTACCACATTGTCTTTATCCAGTCTATCATTGATGGGCATTTGGATTGATTCCATGTCTTTGCTGTCATGAATAGTGCTGCAATAAACATACAGGTGCATGTATCTTTATAATAGAATGATTTATATTCCTTTAGGTATATACCCAGTAATGGGATATCTGGGTCTAATGGTATTTCTGGTTCTAGATCCTTGAGGAATTGCCGCACTGTCTTCCACAGTGGTTCAATTAATTTAGATTCCCACCAACAATGTAAAAGCATTCCTATTTCTACACAGCCTCGCCAGCATCTATTGTTTCTCGACTTCTTAATAATTGCCATTCTGACTGCTGTGAGATGATATCTCATTGTGATTTTAATTTGCATTTCTCTAATGATCAGTGATGTTGAGCTTTTCTTCATAGGTTTGTTGGCCTTATGAATGCCTTCTTTTGAGAAGTGTCTGTTCATGTTCTTTGCCCACTTTTTGATAGGGATTTTTTTATGTAAATTTGTATGAGCTCCTTGTAGATTCTGAATATTAGACCTTTGTCAGATGGATAGCTTGCAAAAATTTTCTCCCATTCTGTAGGTTGTCTATTTGTCCTGATGATAGTTTCTTTTGCTGTGCAGAAGCTCTTAATTAGATCTCATTTGTCAATTTTTGCTTTTGTTACAATTGCTTTTGGTGATTTAGTCATAAAATCTCTGCCCATGCCTATGTCTTGAATGGTATTGCCTAGATTTCTTTCTAGGGTTTTTACGGTTTTGTGTTTTACATTTAAGCCTTTAATACATTTGAGCTAATTTTTATACAAGCTGTAAGGAAGGGGTCCAGTTTCAAATTAGGACTCAGGATTAAGAAACTCACAAAAAACTGCACAACTACATGGAAACTGAACAACCTGGTCCTTAATGACTACTAGGTAAATAACAGTAACCAAATCAGCATGGTACTGGTACCAAAACAGATATATAGACCAATGGAACAGAACAGACGCCTCAGAAATAATGCCACACATCTACAACCATCTGATCTTTGACAAACCTGAAAAAACAAGCAATGAGGAAAGGATTCCCTGTTTAATAAATGGTGTTGGGAAAACTGGCTAGCCATATGCAGAAAGCTGAAATTGGATCTCTTCCTTACATCTTATACAAAAATTAACTCAAGATGGATTAAAGACTTAAACATAAGACCTAAAACCAGAAAAACCCTAGAAGAAAACCTAGTCAGTACAATTCAGGACACAGGCATGGAAAAAGACTTCATGACTAAAACACCAAAAGCAATGGCAACAAAAGCCAAAATTGACAAATGGGATCTCATTAAACTAAAGAGCTTCTGCACAGCAAAGAAACTATCATCAGCATGAACAGGCGACCTACAGAACAGGAGAAAATTTTTGCAATCTGTTCATCTGAAAAAGGGCTAATATCCAGAATCTACAAAGAACTTAAACAAATTTACAAGAAAAAAAAGAAACAGCACCTTCAAAATGTGGGCGATGGATATGAACAGACACTTCTCAAAAGAAGACGTTTATGCGTCCAACAAACATGAAAAAAAGCTCAACATCACTGGGCATTAGAGAAACGCAAATCAAATCCACAATGACATACCATCTCATGCCAGTTAGAATAGTGATCATTATAATGTCAGGAAACAACAGATGCTGGAGAGGATGTGGAGAAATAGGAACGCTTTTACACTGTTGGTGGGAGTGTAAATTAGTTCAACCATTGTGGAAGAAAGTGTGGGGATTCCTCAATGACCTAGAATGAGAAATACCATTTGACTCAATAATCCCATTACTGGGTATATACCCAAAGGATTATAAATCCCATGCACTTATGTTTATTATGGCACTGTTCACAACAACAAAGATTTGGAACCAACCCATATACACCATGGAATACTATGCAGCCATAAAAATGGATGAGTTCATGTCCTTTGCAGGGACCTGGATGAGGCTGGAAACCATCATTCTCAGCAAACTAACACAAGAACAGAAAACCAAACACCACATGTTCTTACTTATAGTGGAAGTTGAACAATGAGAACACATGGATACAGGGAGGGGAACATCACACACCAGGGCCTGTCAGGGAGTGTTGGGCTGGGGGAGGGACAGCATTAGGGGAAATACCTAATGTAGATGACAGGTTGATGGGTTCATGAATCCACCATGGGACATATACCTATGTAATGAACCTGCACATTCTGCACATGTAACCCACAACTTAAAGTACAATAATAAAAAAAAAAATCCTATAATGCTTACATTAAAAACAAGTTGAATTGTGTAGTTTTCAGAATGAGTTTTTAAATGTATTTCAGATAATGCATCATAAATATCCTTAAAATATTATTGGTTCAGGAAAGTTATGTAGCACCAAATTTATCCTGGCACCTATAATAAATTTTTAATGTACCAAATGTTGTTTTTGAAGACTTATCTTATCTCTTGCATGAAGCATTTCCATTTTTCTCTGAGAGTTTGAAGAAGAGGAAGTGAAGTCACTAAACAGTTCTCCTGAGGTGGAATTTACTTCCTTACAAAAATAAGCCTAATTACTCCTTGAATACAAAATTTACTGAAGTAACAAGAAGATTCATATGAGCACTCTGATATGTGAAACAAAATATTCAGTCTTATTGTCAAGAGTCCATAATTAGAATTCTCTAGACTGAATAGTCATCCTTACTAGACATAAGGATAATTTACTCATACAAGAATTTGTCCATCATTTAAATATTTTGATAGCATAGAGCACAAAATTATGTTCAGGCTAGCAAGTGAAGTTTTGCATTATCTCTTGTGGGGGATTGGTCAGCGTGATGGAAGAAGCTGTAAGGAAAGAAGCAGACCTTTTGAAATGTCAGAAGGCTCTGCAAAACTTTGGGGAAGAATAAGCTGAAGGCAGCTGTTCTCTTACCCTGAAGCAGAGGGCGAGGAGTAGGTACAAGGAAATATAAGAGAGTTTATCTAAATAGGCTTATTTACTTATGTTGTCCAGAAACCAACCTTTGATCATCCCATTCGAGACTGCTCCCCCAAGGGGGAACAACAATGTTAATTACCCACAGATTGTGCTGGTTCCAGGCTTTTGGCATTAGATCTGTACTGAATAAAAGCAAAGAGCTCCAGCTTATTGAGACTGCTCACTCTTCGGCCACCTACTGCCGGGCAGTCCCTTAACTGCTCTTTCACTGGATACCTGTGTCTGAGTACTCCTTTCATCCGTAGCCCGGCCAGGGTCTGCGGACGGACCCAGCAATCTCTGGCGAAGGCTGAAAAAAAGACTGAAGATGGCAATCTTAAGGTTGATTTTTAAAAAGCATCCACCTACTTGTTTTAGGAAAATTTTCCGATAAATGTTGGTAACAAAAATTAATATCATACATATTATCTGTACATATATGTAAGCATGTATCATGGAGACAATATTATGAAGAATTAAGGTGATATTTTTCCATTCTTACAGCAAACCAGATCCATCTAAAGCCATTCAATAGCATAGCTACAGTAAGTCAAGGGCAAAAACTACTTCATGAAGTCGATAGAAATAATATAAGGAATACTCTCACCCAATTAGAAAGAAAATTAAAAAAAAAAACAAAACTATTTCTGTCTAAGAGACTGGAACACAGAAAGGAAAAGTGAAAGAATAAAGTAGTCAAACCTGAGAGCTCTGGTTCCCTATCAAAACACACACACACACATACACACAGAGGACTGGGAGATTATACAAGAGATTTAAGGTGAAATTATTAAAAGGCATTTACTAATTGCCCTTTTAGCAGAGTCCATTGTCATGCACAGCTTCTCCAAAATAAGCAGGAAGTGATTAGTTACAGAAGGAGCCTCAGATATTGCTCACAAGCCTCCTGCTGTGACTATGTGGTGTAGTTAAAGTCTAGAAATTACAAATGTTTTGTGGCCAACACAAAACTCATCTGTGAGTCATTGCCTGGGGGGCTTACTCGGACAAGAGCTGAGAGAATTACCAGTAGCTTGAACAGCTTAAGGGCGGGACCAAGTACAGAATGAAGCTCAGACTCTGAAGAATTTGCACTACTAAGGTAGGACTGAGGCAACACATCTGTGCTCTAACTCAGCAGTCCCCAACCTTTTTGGCACCAGGGACCAGCTTTGTGGAAGACAATTTTTCCATGGATGGGGTGAAGGGGATGGTTTCGGGATGATTGAGCTGCATTGTATTTTGTGCACTTTATTTCTATTATTATTATATTGTAATATACAGTGAAATAATTATTCAACTCACCATGATGTAGAATCAGTGGGAGCCCTGAGCTTGTTTTCCTGCAAATAGACAGTCCAATCTGGGGGTCATGGGAGACAATTATACCCAAAATGTGTTGCTTATGTTCAGTCTGCTCTGTATCTCACTTTGATTGTGGTCACCGCAGAAAATCCTGCTTCACAAAGACAGAGTGCTGGAAATGGAAGCAGGGTCCTCAGTGCTTTTGTGGCAATCTCAGGATATTCTACCTTGATTTTAATCCAGAATATATGGAGATCTGAAGTTGTATCAAACATATTTTTAAGGCAACTGTCATTTGCGATATCAAGCACTTGGTCCTCTTCTAACATGGCCAAAGTTGATTCACCTGGCTTATTCACATATAAGTCACAGATCCATTATTTCCCAGTTTGGCGGTCTTTTGTGGTTAGGTCTTTTGGCAAAGTTGATAGGTGACTATGAACCAGCTGGGAGAAAGAAGGCCCTGGCTCAGTCTCTTTGAAAATCTCTGCTAATGTTTGATATATGTCAAAAATCCCAATATTCACTCATCACCCTGATAATTCCAGTTTGGCTTTGAATGGAGCCACATTATCTGCCAACTTGAACACAGTTGTCATTCTCTCCTGAAGTGACAGATTGAGTTCCTTGAATAGGGTGAATATGTCAAACAGGTAAGCAAGTTTTGCAACCCACTCTGTGTCACTGAAATGTGCTGCAGTGGTGACTGTTTTTCTAAAAGAAATCTTTGGAGTGGCTCTCACAACTCAAAAATTCTGGCCAGTGGTCTACCTTTAGAAGGCCTGCCTGTAATCCCAGCACTTTGGGAGGCCAAAGCCGGTGGATCACCTAAGGTCAGTAGTTCGAGACCAGCCTGGCCAATATGGTGAAACCCATCTCTACTAAAAATACAAAAATTAGCTGGGTGTGGTAGCACATGCCTATAATCCCAGCTAACGGGAGGTTGAGGCAGGAGAATCTCTTGAACCCGGGAGGCAGAGGTTGCAATGAGCAGAGATTGTGCTACTGCACTCCAGCCTGGATGATGGAGCAAAACTCCATCTCAACAAAAAAAAAAAAAAAAAAAAAAAAAGAAAAGAAAGTCATCTCAATTCTGTTTATAAGAGAAGACATGTGCTCTGCATCTATCTCCTCACAGAGCTGCATGAACAGATGTGAGTAAGGGCATGTACTTTAATGTGGTTGATCATTTGAATCACATCCTGCAACACGTTATTAAGTTCAGGTGACATTTTTTGGCTAGCCAGCATTTCTCTGTGGATGACACACTGTGTAGACTCACATTCAGAAGCAACCTCTTTGATGCAAGTAATGAAACCAGAAAGCCATCCATAGCAGCCGCTTCATCCACGCATATGCCAACACAAAACGGCCAATTCAGTTTTCCTGATATGTAATTATTCAAATAAGTGAATAGTTCCGCAGCTGTGGTGTTGATTGGCATCAAGAGTGTACATAACATATCCTCATCCTCCTGAGAAATATATCACACAAAAACAAGCATTGTTGCCTTGTTGTCAACATCAGTAAACTCGTCAACCTGGATTGCGTACCACAGTGACTCATTAATCCTCTCTAACAATTGTGCCTCATTATCCTCTGCTATTTCATCGATTTGTCTAGTTATGCTGCTAGCTGAAAGAGGAACATGTGCCACCTTTTGAACTGCAGTCACTCCTAAAAGTTCATGGCAAACGTCCTTAGGAGCAGGTGGGGTTAACTCTTCACCAGTAGTAAAGGGCTTCTTAGCTTCAGCAATGTGGTTAGCCACTAAGAGTGATGCTCTTTCTGCAGACGCATTTGATGAAGTGGTGGTCTTCAATAATTGCAGTTTTTCTTTGTGTTCACAATTTTTTTTCTTTTGAAAAACTCCAAGGGCCTGTCTTTTAATACAGGGTGCTTAGACTCCATGTGGCAAAGCAATTTTGAAGGTTTCATGGCTTCCTCAGATAGCCAGTCACAACACAGAATACAAAGGAGAGAATGTGAATCACCTTTTGCAAATAACCCATATTTTAAGTAGGACTCTTGGAATTTTCTTTTAAATGTAGATATCTTTTTGTTGGCACTCTTAAAGTCCTCTGCTGTCTCATCATTGGATTTTTCTCTCTTTTCAAAGAAGCTCTCTGGTGACATTTGTTTTTTACTTATTCTGGCTAGGTTTAGCTTGAGGGCATACCAATTCTATGACTGAGACAAGTGCACAGTGCAGGAATGAGGCACAGGCGAAAGTGGTAAATAAAATAATGGGTGGACCATGTGCAGACTAAAATAAGTATCGAATTCTGACTTAAAGCCTGCCACCAGAGGCAACTTGTCACTTGCAACTCAGTGATAGAATTTTGATATGAGTCCGCAAGCAATTGATTTATTATGGTCTCTGTACAGTCAAACCTCTCTGCCAATGCTAATCTGTATTTGCAGCCACCCCCCAGCATGAGCATCACTGCCTCCACTCCACCTCAGATCATCAAGCAGCAGATTCTCATAAGGAGTGGGCAACCTAGATCCCTCACATGAGCAGTACACAGTAGGGTTTGTACTCCTATGAGAATCTAATGCCACTGCTGATCTGAAAGGAGGCAGAGTTCAGATGGCAATGCAGCCAATGGGAAGTAGCTGTAAATACAGATGAAGCTTCTCTTAATGGCCCATTGCTTACCTCCTGGTGTGCAGCCTGGTTTCTAACACGCCATGGATTGGTACAACTTTATGGCCCAAGGGTTGGACACCCCTGCTATAACTAAGAATTATTCATCCATACTTCAATAGTGAACTGAGGCAGAGCAGTCAGTGGCTAGTTAGATTGAAGGCATCTCTCAGAGAGAAGGCCCAGAAGATGAAATATAGCCACTGTTCTCCTTGATGATAGAACTGTGACCCCTATCTCATGCTTACCAACCCAAGCCTTCATTTTCCCTGGGACATGAAGTCCCATTTACCCCTACATGAAATATAGGCCTATATTTTGTTCATTAACCTGTGTTCTTGTAACACTGCAGAAGTGTTATCTTGACTAGTAGGGAAGATGTGTTCTATAGGGTCATTCAGGCCCCTGATTCTTCCATCTTTAGGCACCTCAATTCCCTCAACTGTCAGGATATCGTCTTTATCTACATATTTGAAACAAGGTTTCAAACCATTATGCTTTTTAGCTCAAAAGACGGGGAAAGAAGGGTTTGAAGTCCAACAATTTCCCTTAAAAAAAAGTGATACTGTAAGTTGCACACATCATTTTATGCATGCCGCATGGGGAAATATGGGATGCAAGCAGGCTATGGAATCTAGCTTCTAAGGTACGTTGCCATATTACCACATAATTCTATTACAATGGAAGAAAAAGAAAAAAGCAACCAATTTGAGTAAAAGTTGCTAGTCTACCATACGTAATTCTTGTCAAGAAGACTGAGTTTGTAAAGGATGAAGTTTCTACCACTACCACAGCAATTCTATATCCCTGCCTTTCTTCACTATCTAGCAAGATGACGGATTTACAGAACATTGCACTGGCTATATCAACTAAGAAAAAGCTACATTTCAGTTTCTGATTTTATTGAAATAATGAAAATTTGTGTCTATTACATATATATTCTATTAGACTACATGTTTAAATTAATTGTGTTTCTTCGTGTATTGTATTTCTTGAGACTATAATACCATTTCCATATCATGGTCTGAGATTCCTGCATGATTATTGGTGTGAACTGAATGTTTGTGCCCCCTTCCTAAATCATGTTGCTGTCCTAATTTTCAGTGAGTTGGTATTTGGAGGTTGTGTTTTGGGGAGGTAATTAGGTTTAGATGAAATCATGAAGGAGGAGCCCTCATTATGAGATTAGTGCCTTTATAATAAAAGAGAGAGGCCGTGCTTCCTTCTGTTTCCACTAGGTGTGTACACAACATGAAGGTGGCCATCTGCAAGCCAAAAAGAGAGCCTTTACCAGAACCTGACCATTGCTGGCACCCCAATCCTGGATGATCCAGCCTCTAGAACTATGAGAAATAAATTTCTGCTGTTTAAGCAACCCAGTCTAAGATATTTTTGTTGTAGCAGCCTGAACTGCCTAAAGAAACTGTGGTCTTGTAAATTTCTCCAACATCATCTCAAATCACTCTCCGAATTGCTCACTCTTGTCCAGGCATGTAGGTCTCCCTGTGTTCCCAGAGCATGAGAATTCACTTCCTTCCCCAGAGGCTCCGGACTCTCTATCTCCTCTGTCTTAATCATACTCTAGTTCTTCACCTACCTGGCTCCTTCTCATCCTTCAGGTATCTTACATAGCACCTCCAGAATGAGCAACACATTTCATGACCATTCTGTCTAAAACCATACCTTTCCTGTTTACTCAGTTACCATAATTAATGATTTTATTTCCTTCACTAAACTTTTCACAATCTGTAACTGTTTTATTTTTAATTATTTAATAGGGCATTGCTTGTCTCCAACATATAAATGTAAGTTTCATAAGTGTGTAAGTATCTTCTGTGTCTTTGTCACCCTGCTATTCTTTCTGCCAATTACAGTGCATGACACAAAGTGTTATTTAAAAATATTTGTTGAATGAGTGAATTGTATGCATAAGCTCTTAGAAAAACAAATATACAGGTATGTGCTTGTGTGTACTGTGAGTTAATCATACTATTTCTCAATAAGTAGACCAAAAGAATCTTATTTACAGAACTCTAAGGCATTTTTTCACAAGTATTGCTAACTTATGACTATAAAACACCATGTTGTTGCCCTTGAGTCATTATGCAATCCAGCTAAAAGTGGATTGCTGTAAACCAACACTGTTTTACATTCTGTTCCATACTCAAAGAGAACATATGCCATAGTAACCCTGTCTTTAAGCAAATTTGTGTTGTTTTATATTAGTTCTTGGATTTTATTTTTATGTTTCTTTGAAGGAGTTCGAAGGAGCAAATTTCCATAAAGATTGGGTTTAAATTACCATAGCATCAGTAACTACTCTTCAGACTACATGATAAGCAGCATGATTGAGAAGAAATGTTATTATGCTGTCCTATAGAATAGTGTAATATAGTTTTTCTAATGAGTAGTCAGATTTCCTGCATGTTTAATGACCTCAGGCAAGTGAGGAAAACTCGCAAAGACTTCAGTTTCTTCATCTACAATAGTGAGAATAATGCAGCCCCAATATCTTAGAATCGGTGTGAAGAGCTTCAACTGACACTGTAAATGTTGCCTTGCTTAAACTTACTAAAAACTATATTAGCTAGAAATGATAATCTCCATTTTACAGATGAGAAGATTGAAGCTCATAAAGGTTAAATGCCCTACTGTCACATAGGTGGTGGAAAGCAAAACCAATTTATTTTCAACATACTCACATTTTTGTGTCCCTAATTAGAATTCTTTATTTAATAATTATTTCATTTTAGATAATTTGGCAATAAGCACCATGGAATAAGTCTTTGAATTTTTTTTATCTTATTTGAAATTATTGGTGTGTTGGTAGTTAAGCCAGTGAGGATGAGGATAGGAGAAAATGAGAAAAGACAGAGAGAAATGTGGGAGAAAGTCAGATAAGAATGTCTGAAGTGCTAATGATGTTGTAAGTTTTAGCAAAATTAGACAGGTAAGTCATCTCTGTTTCTTTTATTTCACTAAAATGCCCAACTAATAGAACCTTAGTAATAATTTTTCATGTATTTTTAAGATACATGAAGAAGTCAGTGGAGTGTGTGAGAGAATATCTGCTGTATTATATTTACTTTTTATTACAAAGGAAAGATAGTATTTCAACTCCAATTATGCGGGATGGGGAAAAGCTTTGTCTATTCCACTCTCTTGCTTTCAAAAAAATATTCTGGAGCAAAATTTGAGACTCTCATTCCTCTATAGTTTTCTATATCCATTTTTCTTTCATTCTTGCTATCTCACTAGAAGCCAAAAGTTACTAATTGAAAAGAATATAAAATTTTGAGAGCATTAGAGGTGAAAGCTATTTCAATTACTATTTTTGCTGCTTTAACATACTTCTAGTTATGAATGAGTTTGTACATTAATGTTGTTAAATAAAAAGTGTCTGTTTCAGAAACATAATCAGCATATTTTACAAATAACAGACCCAGAGTACAATAGACATTTAAAGTAAATGTTAAGTTGATCCATAAAAAAAAAATTTAGATTTTTCTCTTTATTAATATTCTCTCCCTTTGGCACTACTAGGGTGTTCTGTTCAATTTGAACATCATCATTTAAGATTTAATAATATCCACCCTTTATTGGTTTCTCCTCTCACACATGCGTATAAAAATAACTTACTCGTCTCTTGTCCTGCAACCTCTCTGGCTTAACTCCCTAACATCACTGTGCACAAGGATGCAAGATAGGTTCTTACAAGGTAACTGCTTCACCTTTTTCTGCCTCTCACCTCCAAAAGGGCACCAGAGGCAAATTGAACATTGAGTTATCAAAGATAAGTAATTTATTTTCCAAATAGTTCTCTATGGGAAGAGAGGAGACTGCCTCTTACATTCATTTGAAGGGCTTATGGCTGTGTGATTCTCTTTCAGCACTCCCCACAGAGAAGCCCTGGGTAGCAGCTTATCTTCCCTGTCCTTGAGAGCAGCATCCAGTCAAGTTGGTTCAAAAGAAAACTACTCACATGCCTATTGTGCTGTTGAATTGCATAGAATTGGATCCTTAAACAATGTTAGTTGATTGCCTTTTGATGAATTTGTCTAAGTTCCTCACATTTTTTTGTCTCCTCATATAACTGGAAATATACATATATTTTGTTGCATATATATATATATAAAAATATATATATATATAAAACCAAGGATCTTAAGGAATTGTTGTTTTTAAAAAAAAAAACTTAAAAATTAGTAAGGTAGCAAAAAGAAAATCGAAGATTCTGAAACACCACAAACAAACAAACAACAATGCAGCTAGTCCATTGTTCTATTCCCCATGTCTGAAAGTGATCTATCTACAGGAAAATTACTCTGGTCATCATTTCAGTAAATGAGAAAGGAGCCATGGGAAAGAGGATTTACTCCACTGTGTTGCCATAGAATACAGCATAACCACCTACAATGAAACCTCAGCAGCTAAGACTGCTCGCACAACAATAACTTACAATGTGATTGCACAACTCACCAAAAATGTCCAAAACAACAGCACTAATAGCTGCTCCAGGCAATCAGCTCTAGAGAGGAATAACCAGTTATGTTTTTGTTTTTGCAGAGATGGCTTTGTTGCTTTCTTGAGGCTACATTTGTAAAAAATATTCTGACCACACTCCACCTATCTGAAATACGCCAGAACACCTTGTCAATAAGGGGCAGAGTTTAAACTATGGTGATGTATATTGATTGAATATACAGCTTTGTTTCCAATTAGCTTGCTTCATTGGCCTAATTACTTTATCTTTCTAAGTCTGAATGTTATATTTGTCACTTAAAAATAGATTTACCTTATAAAATTGGCATATTCTGGGGATTTCAAAAATGTCTTTACATAGAAAATGCTGAATAATTTATAACCATTACTATGAGTTTCAATTTTTGAATCTTTTCTTGTTTTATTGATTCTTATTTGTTGGAAAATTTAATAACCATTCTTAAATTTACATTAGCCAAATTAAGCAATTAACTTTACTTTGAGAATGACCAACAATGAAAACATAACAAAACCAAACAAAAATATAAACTAACAGTAGCTAGTAATAACAGGTTACACAAAATAGAAGTGTTTGTTTTTTTTTCTCATTCATAGAAATTTAATATAGAAAAAGAAAATTTAGGGCTAAAATTGCAGCTCCTAGAAGGCCAGGCCCTTTCTATATTGTTTGCTCTATTACCTTTAAAAAACATAATTTTAATAATAGTAATAGCAAATATGTTTTTACTATTTCCTATGGGCCATGAACATAGTAAACAGCTTTACTTATAGCTCACTTAACACTCAAAATAATCAGAATACTATTGCAATTTTACATATGGAGTTACTGAGACACAGATAACACATATGCAGTTGACCCTTGAACATCATGGGTTTGAAATGTGTCAGTCTACCCACAAATACATTATTAAAAATAAGTATATTGGAAAATGTGGGGGAGCATTTGTGACAATTTGAAAAGAAAACTTACCAAAAGTTAATTATGTCATGAATGCATAAAGTATGTCTAGATAATAATTGATTTTATCATTTTGCTACCATGAAATTTACACAAATTCGCTACCATGAAATACACACAAATCTATTACAAAAAGTTAAAGTTATCAAAATTATGCACACACTTACAGACCATACATGGTGTCATTTGCAGTCAAGAGAAATGTAAATGAACGTAAAGATGCATAAAACATACCTGCATAAAATTAACTGTAGTGTGTACTGTTGTACTATAATAAATTCATAGCCACCTCCTATTGCTATTGTGGTAAGCTCAAGTGTTAAATGTGCTTAAAACATCTGCCATGTGATCCTCATCATCTCTGTGTGAGCCATTCATGTCTTCATTAAATTGCATATAGCAGTGAAAAGTGATGTCTCATGGTTCTTGTGTATTTTTCATTGTATTTAGTACAATACTTTAAACCTTGAGTAATACCATGGGACCCATATGAAGTGTCACCAGTAATGCTGAAAGTGCTCCCAAGAATCAAAGTCATGACAGAACAAGAAAAATTTGAATTGCTTTATATGTACCACAGATTGAGATCTTCAGCTGAGATTGCCCACAATTTCAAGATCAATTAATCCAACATGAAGACCATTGTAAAAAGGAAAAGGAAATTTGTGAAGCCTGTGCTGCAGCTACACCAGCATGTGTGAAAACCTTGCACATTTTGTGAAATACCTTTACATTTTGTATTGAAAATGCAGCTTTCATGTTGGTGAAGGATTGCTATAAGAAAGATGTACCTATTTTACTCTAACATGATTTGAGAAAAAGTAAAGTCATTATATGACAATTTAAAGCAAAAAGGAAGCTGGAGAATTTAATGTCAGCTAAGGATGGTTTGATAAGTTTAGAAAAAGATTAGGCTAAATAATGTCAAGATAAGTGCAGCAGCTTCTGCTGACCAAGAGGCAGTAAATAAGAAAATCACCGAGGAGAAGGATATCTGCCTGAACAGGTTTTTAATGCAGAAGTGACCTGTTCTGGGTGTGGAGTAGGGGGAAGGCACAAAGAACATTCATTAATAAGGAAGATAAGTGAGCACCAGAATTTAAGGCAGAAAGGGATAGGCTAACTCTGCTGTTTTGTGCAAATATAGTCAGGTTTATAATTAGGACTGCCCTTATCTATAAAGCTACTAAATCCCAAGCCCTGAAGGAAAAAAATATACACACCAGCTTCCAGCCATTTGTTTGTATTACAAGCAGACCTGGACAACAAGAACACTTTTTCTGGATAGGCTCCCATTGATGTTTTGTCCCTGAAATCAGGAAGTACTCTGCCAGTAAGGAAATGCCTTTTAAAGTTTTTTTGATATTATACCATGATTTTGGCCACTGAGAACCCCCTTGAGTTCAATATCAAAAGCGTTAAAGTAGTCTATTTGCCATGAAACACAATGGCTTTAATTTAGCCTCTAATTAAAAGTCATAAGGACCTTTACGGTTCATTATACATGGTACTCTATGGAAACAGTTGTCATCACTATGGAAGAGAACCTTGAAAGAGAGAACATCATAAAAGTCTGGAAGGATTACACTATTGAAGATGTTGTCCTTCTTATAGAAAAAGCTGTGAAAGCCATAAAGCCCAAAACAATAAATTCTTGCTGGAGAAAACTGTCCAAGTGTTGTGCATGACTCACAGGATTGTCAACAGAGACAATTAAGAAAATCATGAAAGAGATGCTGGATATGGCAAAACAAGATAGGGGATAAAATGTTTCAAGATATGAATCTTGGGGAAATTCAAGAGCTAGAAGACAGCATACAAAATAAATAAATTAATTTAATTTAATTTAATTCTGGTGCTCACTTCTCTTCCTTACTGATAGAGATGAGTGCTTTTGGACTAGTGTCAGATGGTGAGGAAAAAGATGTAGAATAAGCAGTGCCAAAACACAAACTGACAATTACATAATCTACCAGAGGGTTCTGATTACTCAAGACTGCTTTTGCTTTTTTTTAGGATATAGAGTTTTGTATTATATGGGCACTGAAACTGAAGGACATGGTGGAAGAAGGATTGGTATCATATAGAAATATTGTTAGAGAAAAAAAAACGAAAAAAATGTCCGGCAGAAATTGCAATGTATTTCCATAAATCTACACTGAGTATGCACACCTGTCTTGCTTTCCTTTTCACTTCCTTCACCTCTTTCTCCTCTGCCGCTACTGTGACAAGACCAAGCCCTCTTCCTCCTCTTTCTCAGCCATCTGATGGCCATCCTAGCCATCTCCATCAACAAGAAGATGATGAGGATGAAGACCTTTATGATAATCAACTTCCACTTAATGAATAGTAAGTATATTTTCTTTTCCTTATGATTGTCTTAATAATATTTTGTTTTCTCTAGCTCACTTTATTGTAAGAATACAGTATTTAATACATACAACACACAAAACATGTGTTAATTGACTTTTTCTTATTGAAAAGCCTTCTAGTCAACAGTAGGCTATGAGTAGTTAAGATTTTCAGGGTCAAATATGATATGTAGATTTTCAAATGCATAGGAGGTAGGCACCCCTTACCCCTATGTTGTTCAAGGGCCAACTTTATTGTCCAAGGTCATACAATCCAAATATTTGTCTTGGCTAAAGCTGCCACATCGGCATTCAAGCAAACAAGAAGAAGGAAGGACACAAGAAAAGGCATGATTTTAGGACCCTAAGTAGAATCCAATGCAATATTATCCCAGTGACCTCAACTTAGTAACAATACTTTGTTGCAAGGTGTACTGGGTAATGTAGTCTTTATTCTGAGAGACTATGTGCCTAGTTAAATGCTGGAAGTTGCCTATTAAGGAAGAATGGATGCTGGAGAACCACAGGCTGTTTCTGTTACATGGATGCATGCACTTCTATTAGATTTTGTCTACATGATACAAGATATTCTTTATTCAAGCCTACTTTTTAAAATTCTCCTCCTGGAATAGTCCTCCTGCTTATAGCAGATCTTAGTCAACCATTTCCAGAAGGTGAAGGCATTGTGTATTCCACACAAAATATTTTCTTCAAATCATCAAATCAGGCCTCCCTCAAAATCCTTTCTACTAGTAATTTTAATTTTTAATTTGTTAGGCTAGAAAAGCTAATCTTTTTTCAGACAAGTTCAGAAACTTGGAATGTCTGATCTGTCATTTATTATATACATTGAAAGTAGATAGCATTTCCCAGGCACTTTTTACAGATACTAGTCTTGAACAGATAAATAAGACAAGTCCCTGTTTTCACAGATGTTACACTCTAGTGGGGTCAAGGGGTGGAGGAACCGAACAAAACTGTAAGAAAGAAATAATTTGAATTCCTATATTGTTTGCTGAGTGGTTAATATATGCTGTACCTCCTACTTTTAAGAAAGTTAAAATTTATGTGAGAAATAAATATATAGAATTACAAAATAAGTGTAGGTTTCAATTAATAACATAACTGACCATCGTTGTAGGTAGTGCCAAGAACTGCAAAGGGTCTGAGATTTACTCCCCTTGCAAACCGAGAAGTTTCCTGCCACAGTTTCACAGATCGTGGTACAAAACACGAGACTCTTGTGTCAGAGACAAATGTCGTTGCTATTTATAGAACAAGAGGCAGCATGAGATAGACCTTCACATCAATTAACTCTTGCTTCCAAATCCTATATAGGTGATCTGGAGTGACCTAGGTCATTATTGTGTACACAGTGGATTTGTGTCACAAATGAATAATCCCAGGTTTAGGAAGGTCCAGTTCTTTAAAAGGCCTGCTACCAGACTGCTCACCATTTGCCTTGAAATGGAACATTGTCTTTGTTATATTGGTTAGGGAACAAATACCTCTGCTCTGGAAAGAGACACTTTTTCTATCTTATGAGACAGTTTGCTATACAAACATCTTTGAAGAGATAGCCTAGAATAGCAGCTGATTCAAAATATGCAGAAACCTTGTCTCCCATAGAGAATTGTCTCCCCAAAGATACGTGAGACCACAGAATAAAACATTGAGCTGTGTTTGTATAATCAAAGTGGTGCAGGCATTTAAACAACCAAAACACAAGATCAGTATTTTATTCCAGATACATAAAATGAGCATGTTTATGGTATATTATAAGAGACGATGTGAATGAATAGTAAAGAGAGCTTTAAGTGCATTACAGAAACCATAATTCATTCTGAAGAATTCATGAAGCCAGTTAAACAGGCAACATGTATAGTGAAAGCAAAATTTGGGGAAATTTTATAATGAACTTGCTAGAGTGAAATCATCACCATGGATTATGGTCAGAGATGTGTTGCACAGGGAGAATCCACTGATTACATAAGAGCAAAGAAGATAAATACATGCAATGTATTTCCAGTGTCCTAAGCTTAAATAACCATGGAAATTATGGCCCTATAAGGAGAAACAACTAACTCAGAAGGACTTGTTATACAGCTGGAAGAATTAGGCTGATTTGAACTGTGTTTAATTTAATCTAGGCTGAAAATATCCAAGTAGAAAATACCCAATAGGAAGTAAGAAATGTGTGATTATAAAAATGTGTTGAAATTGAGCTTTTAGGGGATATGAAACCGTGGTAGGCTTAGTGGTGAGTTTGGTATCAAAGTAAAATCTCAGACCCTTCGCTGGTCTTAAAAAAGTTGTCAATGTTGAATTGGAAGGGGTACTGAGAGCCTAAGTAATTTCAAGAATGAGAGTGTTCTGTACAAATTGAAAACACTTTCTGCCAAAGAAAGCATTTATTTTCTTGTAATTGTTAATAAGTTCCTATATTTCACAGACCTGAACTCTAGTTTCAATCTGAAAAAATAAAATAAAATTACGCTTTATCTAGTCTGGCAAATAACAGCCTTCAGTTTTTTGTTGTCCAAGAGCATGTAAATACACTGGATTCAGTTAATTAGTAAACTAAACCTTCTTTGTCTAAAAAGACCCTGAATGTTTCTTCATTGCTTTATATACTGTGTGGAGTTATATGAAAATTTAAGGAAGATTTAATTATAATTCGAGTTAGTTGAGTGGCACAGAATACACTTTTGCTTTTCCCTCTGGCAGTTCATATATTCATTCCTTCACCCAAACACTTACTTATAAAAAAATGTCTTTCTATCAACAAATGTGCTGGGATGCATTTTGCTAGGTATATATGATACACGAATGAATCAACAAAGTTCGTATCTTGTTTCTTGTGAAGAGTCCTTACGTTGCACCTCAGGTCTAGTAAATGAAACAGTTTGGTTGTGCCTAAACACTTGTCATAACTACCTCAGGCAAGGTTCTTAGCTACAAGCAGCATATACCAAATCTAGCTGACTTAAATAGAGAACGCATTTATTAAAAGGATTGACAGGAACTACCGTCATTCTAAGGAGGCTGAAAACCAAGGCAAGAGCACAGGCAGAAACAAGGAACCCGAGTGGCTGGAGCCACAGCCAAATGTGAACATGTAAACTGAGGACAGTGTATTTTTCAGATCTGTTTCCTGAGTCTGGAGTAGCCCCTGTCAAGAGCCAAGTACATAATGATGTCAATGGCCAGGCCCTATGGATACATTTACATATCTTGCTACAAGGCATCTTGTGTGCCCTCATGCTTGACCCAGGCCCATGGCACCCCCATCCTTCTGTTACGATTTCCTGATGTGTTCTAATTTTAGTCTTTGCCTGATCCTGCTCCAACACTCTACAATTGGGACCACTCACAAAATTAGCAAATGTAGAAAATAGCCACTCATTGACAAATCCAATGTTTAGATGTTTTGTCTTACACTCCTAAATTAAAATTAAATCAGCAGTTAACCTTTTTTAGATATTTTGGAATGTCTAATAAATTCTTGAGGAATTAGATGTGTTTGGGGAATAAAATAGTGAAGACAAATCCTTGCAGTTAGTCATTGTCTGGGGGGAAGAAGCTATATAAAAGCTATCAATACTATAACGTACATTCTCACGGAGTTTCGTGTAAAGTATTATAAGAACACAGATGAGAGAATAATTCTGCTTGCAGTAGGCAAGAGAAACTTCAGAAAAAGATGCTTCCAGTTATCAAAATATAATTTATACACGAACATAATTTCTCCACTTGTTCAGAGTATGGGTATTTCACTGGGTTTCCACTAAAACATGTATATTTAATTTTTGGTACTTCACAGGGTTAAAGTAGTAAACCATATCCCAATGAACATAATTTGGCTAGCTGCAAACGGCATCCCCGAATCTACAGTCATATGGCATATTGGTCCTATGTTCCCGAGGCCCTAGGCTACACAATAAATTTTCTTAATATTGCAGTTGTTGGAATGATAAGGGAAAATAACATGTAACCAGAAAATAGAATCCTAAAAGCTGTTTTTAATGTACCAAGGAAACATATTCTGGAAATGAATTCTTTATCTTTGAGATTTAATCTGCCTGGGGTACATTCTTGGGGAGAGCGGAAGACAAGACAAAGGTAGACATAAATGAAAAAGCATTCAAAAGTTTATATTTTAAGCTTTCCATTTGATATTTAAAGGTGTCGTAGATATTTTTGTGAGCTCTCCCTGTGTGAGCAGAATACATCAGCCTGGTTGCCTGTGGAATGGAGCAAACAGCTCAGCAGTGCTCTCAGCAAGGATCACGCATTTTCACATCATTTAGAGTGTGGGGCCACAAACCCAAAAATGTCACCCACCCTTGGCATCTCCATTAACAGGAGACATTTTATTTGTTTAGTTTTAATTTCATGAAGCAGAATTCCTGAAATAATGGTTTTATCAGCATGTAGACAGATTCCTACAGGGACTGGGACACCTGCTTCAAACTACCTCATTTGCCTAACTCATCTTCTCACTCTGAGCGTGTATTGACCTCTTTTTCTTTCAGGAATAAGAAATATCTGTCTGTTGTGAAATATTTTCTCGTCACTCTTTGCTTTCACTGAAAGAGAAATCTTGATTTTTCTGCTGTTGAAAATCATTGCTTTGGATTATAGAACTACCACTAAGAAGGTCCCTATAAAAATATAAATATATAAGAAAATCTAAAATTCCAGGAGAAGTGCTTTTCTAGAAACGTTTCACTCACCAATAAACTGCAGGATATATGCCTCAAGAATAAATGTAAGAATAGTTGTATGGATAAATAGATGAATGAAAATTAGTTGGCTATAACTTTAGATAGCAAAGGCTAGGATGAGTGGAGAATGAGACTCAGGACACATCCGATTTCTACATTGTAAATATTGGTGAAATAGTTTTCCAGAAATAGTAGGCTCAGATGATGTATTAAAATTGGAAGCAAGCCAAGACATAGATAATTTGTCACAAAGAAATGAGCTACATAAAAAAAGATAAGTCCCTTGTTTTGACAGTATGTACCAAAGATTTACAGTGTGTTGTGTGTATGCATGTGCTCAGGCACATATGTTCACGTGTGTTTAAAAATAGAGCCAATGTGTTTTGCTTACAGGTGTAAGTCAATAAGTCCCAAAAGGCTGTGAGCAGATCCCTGCAATTCCCTGCTAATATCCTATTAATATCTTCAACAAATACTTTACTCCCCTGATTTAAAAAAAATAATAAGTTATACAAAAACACTATCCTGATGTTAAGGATTATCTGGCAATTCAGATGAATGCATACACTGATGATTAGTTATTTGATTAGATTTTTGAGCCTGATTTCCCTTGCCATAGACAGCAGGTTCTGAAAAAGCCCAGGAATGAAAATTAATTGTACAAATTAAGATTCATAAGGAGATCTAGGGCAAGTACTTTATCTACATTATATGGACCATCTCTGTTGAGCCTTGCTTTAGTTACCTATCGCAATAGAGCAAATTACCCCTCAGAACTTAGCAGATGGAAAGAGCAAACAATAATTACCTCACAATTGAGGAGCAGCATAGCTGGGTTTTTCTGAATTAGGGTCTACCATGAAGTTATAGTCTAGAGGCATCATCAGAAGGTTCAACTTGGGGAGAATCCACTTCCAAATTTGTTCAGCATAGTAATAGAAGGCCTGTTTTTCAAAAGAAGCTATCGGCAGCAGACCTTAGTTCCTCACCACATGGGCCTTTCCTGAGTCTGCCTGTGTGTCTTTATGACACGATAGATAGCTGGCATTCCCCAGAGTGGGAATGATGAGTGAGGATATAGACATAAATATCATATATCTCTATAAAATAAGGGAGGCTATTACAAAAGGGTGCAATGGAGAGCTATAAAATTAATGTATAATAGTTAAGATTGAACAATAATAGAAAAAAGGAAAAGTTATAGAAAGCATAATGCAGCTTGACTTGTCAAATACAATAAAATTTAAATAGTCATATTTTCAAAAGAATAAGTGGAGTCCCAGAGTCTTACTTGATGTGAAATAAAAAAGCGATAGTAAGCAATATGTACTCGCTCTGTATTAGGGAAATTTTGCTGCATAACGAACTACCCTGGCTGGGCGTGGAGCCTCCCACTTTGGCAGGTTGAGATGGGAGGATTGCTTGAGGACAGGAGTTCAGGACCAGCCTGGGCAACACAGTGAGACCCTATGTCTACAAAAAATAAAAATAAAATGAAATACAAACTGCTTCTAAAATGAGAGTCTTAAGCAACCTTTATTCTCTTCAAAATTCTCTGGCTAGACTACGAAGGTTTTTCTGGTCTAAACCAACTGTGCTGATTTCTATGCCCAGCCGATGGCTTGGTCAGGCCAGGCTGGTATAGAATGGTGTTTTTCCCATGTCTAGTTGTTGATCGATGTTATCTAGGTTGACAAGGATGGCTTGGCTAAGTGTCTCTCATCATCCAGATAGCTAGCCTAGACTCATTCATCTTATAATAGCTATGTGCTTTCCATGAGTAGCAAGAGAGACGAAACCTCAGTTTCAAGGTTCTTTTCCAATGTATGCTGGCATCAACATTGCATTTGTCACTGTCCTTTTCTCAAAGTGAGCTCTGTGAACTTTATCTCTTAAAGTGAGATGCTATAAAGTCACATTGTGAAGGGTCTGCAACCAGGGATGTAGAAGACTGGTTACTAATTTTGCAATTAATACACTTTTCAATTATTATTCGCCCCAATTCATTGTTTCTTGAAATAATTGAAGAGCATTAATAATCTTGTTTTGGTGAAGAGTATACCCCAATCCAATAGAGACTGAAATAAAAGCTTGCATGCTGTAATTGAATTGAAAAAAATCATTCCAAGGAGCAGGAGATAAATGGGAGAAAGCCAGACAGGAAGCAGAAAAAGCCATTACAGTGGCTTTATTATGGAATTATTTAGTTGATGCACTGAGGGCATTGAGGCTTGATCCCACCGGGACCGTCCAAGGAAACATGCAGAATGGGGAAGGAAAAAGGACGGAAGGAAAAAAAGAAGGGAGGTTTTTCACCAACCATCACATTCTCATAATTCAGCAGTTACTCCATAGCATGTTAACTACCTCATACTCCCAGGTCATTCTGTCATTAATAAGTGGGTTTCCTTATGTGTAAACTTCAGTAGAGTTAGAAAACCTCCAAGACAGAAAGTGAGAAACACATAGCACACACAGCTGAGGGGCTGGTTACTGCACAAATGCCTGGAGGAAAATATGGACCAAGAATTCTGTGGACTACCAAAAATTTCCAATCAGTACTTGAGGAAAGTTATCATTTTGCTTAGAGAAACTACAAAACTCATTATATATGCTGTCTCACGTAACCCCTACTAAAAACATCTGATATACAGAAAAATTAGGTAACTTGCTCAAAGCTATTAATACAAAATTAGTTAGTGAAGAAGTGGGATTTGAAGATAGCTTTCTAACACCAAAGTCTGTGGGCTATTTTTTTTTTTTTTTTTTTTGACAGGATCTTACTCTGTTACCCAGGTTGGAATGCAGTGGCATGAGCATAGCTTACTGCAGCCTCGAACTCCGGGGCTCAAGTGATCATCCCATATCAGCTTCCTGAGTAGCTGGGACTATAGGCATGTGTCACCATGCTTGGCTAATTTTTTACTTCTTCTAGAGATAGTGTGTTGCTGTGCTGACCAGGCCGGTCTCGAACTCCTGTCCTCAAGCTTTTCTCCCGCCTTGACCTCCTGAAGTGCTGAAATTATAGGTGTGGGCCACCATGACTGACCAAAAGTCTGATTTTTCAAAGTGCTTTACGTCCTATAATTCTTGGCTCATGTGTTTGTGTGTGTGTGTGTGTGTGTGTGTGGTTTCTTTTTTGGTAGAGATGAGTTGGGGATGACCAGGCACTGATGGAGACTGCACATTCTTTGACATCACTCTATGATGGGATATAGTGTATCTGTTATAATCCACTCATTCTAAAAACAAACAAACAAACAAAAAAAACTACTTAGGGACTTTCCATAATGCAACATGGGAGGATATGCAGCCATACAAGAGCAAAGTGACATTAACTGGATGGAAGTTTTCTTATCAGACTGAAGTTGGCTGATAGTGTTTTCTTTCAGGCCACAAAATGCCTGTTCCCTTCTTCATTACATTCTCAGGTAAGCAGGCAGGAAAAAAAAATAAGGGAATGGGTAATATTTTAAGAGGTGCTGGGAATATTCCATTTAAATAAAAATTGTATTTTTATGGTTGTACCCTGGGTTACTCACAAATTCATCAATCAGAACTCTCTATTAATTATCATTTCATCAAATCTTTCAGTAAAAATGATGACGACTGATGAGCATACTGATGTCTCTAATATATTGTGAGTCCATAAAAATACTTCAAGATTATCATTGCAATGAAATCACACTCGCTATAGTTGTATCATTGGTTTTATTAAGTTTGGAAAATTACTGGTTCATATACAATATATATGATAATTTCATTAACACTAAGATTTGATTAAAAAGAAAATTTTATTCCTCCGTTTTGCAATAAAACTGAGACTTACTCTAGAAGCAGTTAAGTGTATATGTGTTGCTTCCTGGGATGAACAAAGTTGGTCAAATAAAGAAACCTACTGAATTTTACTGCTGTCTCATAAAGAGTGTATATAGCACCCATAAAGAATATGGTGGGAAAGTAAATTATTTACTGTGAGAACCTTGGCTGTGAAATCATTTATATACCACTAAGGGATTTGCATACAGTGGAGGAAGGAGAGCCTGAGAATTACATTTCTATGCATTTTTCCACTTTTTCCATCTGAGTATAAGGCATTAAGCTTCTTAGGTTTTAGATACAGAATAAAAATCTCTATCACAAAATTTCTGGGGGTAATTGCTGAAGGGATTTCTGATATTTTAAAATTTAATTGTGGTGTTCTTTGTTCTTTAAACAATATAATGGACTTTCTATAACTCTCAGTGTGTTTAAAAGCACTTTATTACCAAGCACTTTAAGTGTATTCTGTGTAATTTGAAATATTATTAAACATCTGCCACTGTGGTTCTTAGAGTGTCCACTGAGCCCGACCTACATAAGAAACATATAGAAAGGTCATGCCACTGGGAAATCTACTATGGGCTAAGATTCCTTAAACCATTTAATAATACTCTATAAACAGTCTAATGTTCTTAGAGAGTAAGAAATTCTTAGGAAAGAAAACAAAACCATTTTGACAACTAGAGTACCTCTTCACTGAAAAGTAGAATGTCAATCATTTTTGCTTTTTTAAGCCACTAAACGGTAATGTCTTGGCACAGTTGAGATAAAGCAGCAAAGAAACACCTTTATAAATTTTTGAAGCCCATCTTTTTACACAGCACAATAGAGTTCAAAAATGTGTTCACTTGCATTATACCACCTCAACTACAAAGTAAACACAGGCATTAGAAATAGACAATATCACCATTCTCATTTCACAATTGGAAAAGCAGACACTCGGAGAGGAAAAATGACTTTTCCAAAGTCACAGGGAGAGGTGGGAGAAAAACTGGAACTAGAATGTTAAAATTTCATTCTGTGCATTATTTACTCAATATTCCCCGATTCTGCCCTGAATGTACAGAGAAGACAGGGTGCTTTCTATTTCTTGCTCTCTCTGTTACTGTAAAATCTCTCTGGTGGTCCAAAGTGTCATTGCTCTTAGGCTAATCAAACCTAGGTGAGAGATTTTTGAAATAGATTTATTTTCTTAAAACTTTGAGTTATTTTCGGTGAAACCCCATCTCTACTAAAAATACAAAAAACTAGCCGGGCTTGGTGGAGGGCGTCTGTACTCCCAGTTACTCCGGAGGCTGAGGCAGGAGAATGGCATGAACCTGGGAGGCGGAGCTTGCAGTGAGCCGAGATTGCGCCACTCCACTCCAGCTTGGGCGACAGAGCGAGACTACGTCTCAAAAAAAAAAAGAAAAGAAAAAAAAAACTTTGCGTTATTTTTTACCTGTAACTTTATGTCATTTCATGCACATTGCACTGTGGGAATAAACAAGAGTAAGATATCGATAACTTTTGATTATACATGTGCTAGTATCAGAATAGCAAAAAACAAAATTGTGGCTTTTGTTGTCATGACAGTAAATGACCCATTTTAGATATCCAGATGACTGATTTAGGGCACTACAGACAGAAAAATTAATTTTATGTAAATTTCCAAACTAGCATCTATTATTACAGCTGGAATGCAGAGCTGTGGTATTTAGGTATCCTGAGAATAGCCATACTAACGTATTTGAGGGAATCTCTACTGCCCCCCTCTACTTCTCCCTCCCCCCTCCACCCTTCTCCAGCCAGACCTTTTTTAAAAATAACTTACTGTAATAAGTCTTTTGCTTTTTTTTATTTCTTACGATAAATTTGATTTTGCTTTTTTAAAGTTACCTGCCATTTTCTCAGGCGACTATAAAGTAAGATTGGTAGTATACATTTTAAAGTTGGACTGAAAATTGTCAAGCTAATAAGGAAGCATACTCATCAGTGGTGTATTCTAGGCAATTCTTTTTTTTTTTCACATATTATTAAAAAAAGAGTCCAGGGGTCTTCCCAAGGTCATGGGTCAAGTTAATAATACACTTTGGACTTGATACCAAATTATGTAACCTCTAGGAACACTTCTTTTCTCTATATACTATGAAGGCATTTATAATCATCAAACACAAATTGTGCATCAGGAAGCGTTATTAGTTTAAAAGTAATTTTTAAGCCAAGAAAGGAATAGCTATGAAAATGATCAGTAAGTCTGGTGAATTACACTCAGAAAATTGCTAGCAATCATGGTGGCTAACAACCAAAATGAAACCAAACTATGTACCAGGCTTTCTATGGAGTCATATTGTCATTGCTGCCTTTGGACACTGGATGTAGCTAATGTCTCTCCTTCCCTAGAATGAGCATTCTAATGCTGGGAACCCAAATCCAAAATACGCTGGCTTTTTCAGCTTTAATCATGTAAGACTGCTGGTCTTTCATCAAAACTTCCTAAATGTAAAAAATATTACTTTCGTGAAAGAAAATGCTAAGCACCAATAAAAAGAAATGAGAATTATCTATACATTGGAGATATATTAGCAAATGAAAGAAATAGTAATTCCTGAAACACTAAAGGATTTATTTGACTACCTACCTCGAAACTATGTGATGTTTTTTCATAACAAATTTAGCTTTTTATTATAATTTTTTATTTAAATCATGTATCTTCTCAAAGAAAAACCTATCAGATATAGCTAATAGTTTTTATTCTCTTTAAACAAGTTAAGAACACTGATATTCATTGAGTTCCCCAAATTTGAGCAGGTTTAAACTGAAATTGCTAATGGAGAAATTTTGATATTATGAAAGATGAATGTAACACCAGGGGATGTAATGGCATTTTATCTTTGTTTCTCAAAATCAAATATGCAAATATACATATGAAAATAATAGTATGCTTTTTGAGTTTTGAAGCCATCAAAAATTCAAGTAATTATTATGAAAAAAGATATGATAAAAATAACTTTTGCTTCATATGTGTTTTTTTCTTTATTAGGTTGTTACATACTTTTAGGCAATATTTGTTTCTCTGTAATTGGACCAATACAAATATAAAATGTATTTACAAGTGTTTTTTTTCGCAATTCCTTTAGGAAATATCAAAATGTGCACAATAAATAAATACAATTTTATTTGTCAATTAAAAATAAAATTTTAAAAGTATATATGAAAGGAGTTCTCAATGTATCTTGCTATTTCCCAAAGTCTACTGCTTTGTTTATGAATAAGGATAAACAAAAAAATAATTGAATGTATAAACTTATCTCCATATATATGCTATGGTGTTTCATCTTACTATAAAATATTATATGCTCAGTAGATGGATATCAGTTCAACCACATTTAATATTTGGCATTCTGTAGCAACTTCTTCAAGACTGGCAGTGGACAAAAAAAGTTTTGGTCTTTATGAGAAATTTTCACAGTAAACATTTATTTTTTTCATTAAAGTTACATCACATTTACTTGTGTAGCCCAAGTCAAATGTACACTCATACTTTCTCAGATATAAATTGGAAAAAAAAAAAACTAAAGAGACAGAGAGAAAGAAGGTGTATGAACTAGCTTTTACTTAACCAACTAATGCTGAAGGTCCCCATTCTCCCTGGAAATGCTTACAGCAGAGAAAACTCTCTTTGCTAGAAGATCAGTCCCATGCTCGCAGAGTAAGATTTTTATTCTCAAACCTCTTTATGCCAGTTATGCTTGTTATTGTGATAAAATATCCCAATTATGGCTCACGCCGGTAACGCCAGCACTTTGGGAGGCCAAGGTGGGCTGATCACGAGGTCAGGATGGTCTCGATCTCCTGACCTCGTGAACCACCCGCCTCAGCCTCCCAAAGTGCTGGGATTACAGGCATGAGCCACCACGCCCGGCCCTCTACACTTTCAAGTGAACAGCTTGCCTGATGACTCTGATAGACTGAAAAATGTGGATGGAGAAAAAGCTGACTAAACCATTACCTGCCTAGGACTTTCTATCAAGTTTCTTGGGGTAGGTATACTCAGGAGATGCAAGTATTGACTTGGGACCATTATGGCTACTACACAGAAAAGTTTGTGCAGAGTGTGAAAAGAGAGAAAGTCCCATGACATTGTTTGTACCATTGGATCCAGCCACCCCAAACTCTACCATATGGATTTTGGTGCTTCCAGTATCTATAAAAACTGGAAACTCCTGGAAACTCTCTTCCTTCCTTCCTTCCTTCTTTCCTTCCCTCCTTCCTTCCTTCCTTCCTTCCTCCCTCCCTCCCTTCTTCTCTATCTCCCTCTCTCTCTCTTTTTCTTTCTTTTGGCTTCAGTTATTTTTAATTGAATCTTTGTCAATTTATAACACAACCGAAGTGTCCTATACAAATTGTTTAATCTGTCTAATATTTAATTTAGTCTCATATGTATTTTATGTCTTGTACTAAGAATTTCCAGAAAATAAATACTGCCAGATAATAAAATATATTCACTCAGGATACAATCTAGTCTTAGTCATGTAGATATATTTTTTGTGTCGTTTCAATGTGATTTTTTAATATCTCATCGACATTAATCCTAGAAGCCTACTTTACCTCTCTTATTACCAAATTGTTGAGGAACGATTCGCAGTAAGTAACTTGATAGCATTTGCTAAATAATTTATACATATCTAAATTTAATATTTATTAGAAACTTTGTAAGTGCAAGGCTCTGTGCTTGGCGCTGAGGGTAAAAACTTGTAGTCTTTCACCTCAATGGTTTGCTAGTGTTCAATGAAGAGACTTTTATTATTATAGTGTTAGAAAGTAGAGTAATGTGGAAAAATGGATTGCTAGAATAAAAAATGAAAGGATGAAAGTTTATTGAATAATTGTTGGGTATATTCAAAGATCCACTCTAAGAAAGCTAAAATGCTAATTCTCTTATTAGTTGATATTCCAACCCAAAGATGTGGGATAAAGTTTCTGAAAGAGAAATGAAAGCAAGACACATGGTTTTAAACAGAGTACTTTGTGGAAAGTACTTTACTGTATCCAGTAAAGACTGTGTTGCATTCCCACTGCTCCCAATTCATAATTCAGGACATAATTTCTCACCAGTAGAAGGCTTTATGTGGTCTTCTTTCCTTGATTTATCCTGGCATTCTCCCATATTGATATGATAATATTTCTAAGATGCAAATCTTAACCTATCACTCCCATGTTTAAAGGCTTCCAGTAGCCTCAGAGTGACCTCACGATAAATTCTACATTCCTCTTCCCTGTCTGTTCAGACCTGCTATGACCATCCATTGCCCAGCATTATGCCATCTCAACACAGTTGCTTCTTTCTTCTTAGGGCATGAATACATCCTTCTTTGATGTGTCATATTTTTCTTGCTCTTTTTCTGCAAAGACCTTACATCATTCCAGTATTTGTTTACTGTATTTTTTTCCCATCTCACAGCTTGGCCTTACCCCCTACTGATTTCTTGAAGCCAAGGATTTAGAAAAATGATGCAGGTACCTGGATCTCCAGGACCAGGCACTTGGAAACTACTCAATTAGCATTTGTGGAGTGGGTGAATCAGTGAATGAGTCAAAGAATGATTACTAAAAAATACTAACTTGACTTTCACCTCAGACCTTGATTCATTTCTTTGCCATTTTTAGGTTTAGCCCAGGTAGGAGAAAGAAGACAAGATTTACTCATTTTTTGAGGCTTCATTTAGCTTTTACATTGAAAGGTAAATTACGTATTTTTCTATTTTTTTCTTTTTACCTTACTTGATGTCAAAATAGCTCTAATCACCCCTGAAAAAAGCCGAATGATTATCTACACACTTCAAAATAAAATTATTAAAAATCCTGCCTGTTTCTTAATCTGTGTTTTCAGCTCAGCAGCAGAAAATGCAAGCCTTTTGTCGTCAGCCATTTCTGCCACTGAAGATAATAGCAATGCTTGGTTAATGGATCAAGGAAAATCAAATGAATCCACCGAGTTCTCTGTTTTATTTATTCTATTATGATATTTTATAGCATGCAATTTCATTTATGATACTATTTATCATTAAGTAATATGCCATAAATGATATGACAGGGCTTGAAATATTGAGAAAATATAAAATTTTTGCTGTTTTAACTTTGAATTTAGAGATGGAAATGCTAAGGCAGCTGAAGGTAGAATTTTGGGGGATACCGGCTCAAACAAACTGTAAGGTTTTAGAGAAAAAAACTTATTCTCAGATACTTTCCTTTTAATAACCACATTGTTCATTTTGATTCGTATTAGAGAATTTAAATCTATTTGCTAAAATAATACCAAATATCAGTGCTACTTTATGCCAAAACCAATTTTCAAAATATTCCTCTATCATTATCATTTTAAGATTACTAGGATTTCAATATATTTAAATTAGTTTATTGTTTTCACTTTGTTGTTCACATGAGCTAATAGAAAAATCATGATTTCCTTATAATTAGCACTCTATGTCTCCATTCATGTTAATTCTCAAATTGCCTAGTTTGTTTTTACATGTAATTCACATTTGTAAAAATAATAAATTTGGCATAGAAGTAGAAAGTTCTAAAATTTATACAAGTGAAAAAAATCATTAACAGTGCAAACATTTGTTTTAGTCTTCTTAGTTGATCTTTTTAAACTCCCTTCTCTCAATATTTCAATGCTGTTAAAAAAATAAGAAAGAAAGGAAGCAAAAAAATAAATAAATTTTGTAGTTGAAAAGGTTATAAGCAGAATAGGAACGTTCTGCTTCTCATCTGAGTTGCCCCAACTAACCTAGTAATTTTTTATTTTTGTCAAATCGGAAGAAGATTGGGGGATAGCTACAAGATGCTTAATTTTGATAACAAATATGAAAGAGATTATTTCTCTTTCTGGCCCTCTCATTACACTTTCAGAGGCAATAATCCATACAAGATACTGTAAAATCCAACCCAGAAGGTCATCTGCTAAGTTTATTTTAGGGCTGCTGTGTTCACTTTTAATGCTACTTTCATAGAACTGTTTTAAGAAGAAATATCAAAGACTATTTCTACTGATTCATCAAATGCAATTATTTTTATTTTCTACTTTTCTGGATCCCCATTCCTAATTTGAATATGGGAAACATATTACTACGTTTAAAGGCTATACGGAAAACTAACCGATACAACAAACCAGTGACAATTGATACCTATACTAATCACGCTGCGGATTGCATTCTGGAAATAATTCTTCTCACAATAAAAATCAAACTATAAATTTCATCCAGTGTCTCTAGAATAGTATTTCACATGATGGAAGAGGAACAGTTATAGAAGAAAAGAACACGTATAAATGGGTGCATCCCAACTTCAACAGCCCTGTACTTCTGTCCTTATTTTTTTTTAATTTTTGCTACTAGATGCTGCCTTAGCAATTCAGACTTACAAGCAATATAGCAGGGTTTTGATGCATTCTCTTCATCCCTCCTAATAGATGAAATTTTTGACTGCACATGAAAAGAAAATATTAGAACTTTGGTCAGATGTTTATGAAAAATTTAGCTGTGTTACCAGAGGAGGTTGTCCAGGGTCTTGGTGTCTTGAACAAGGAACTGGACCTAACACAAAAACAAAGCAAGGAAAGAATGAAGCAACAAAAGCAGACATTTACTGAAAATTAAATTACACTCCACAGGGTGGGAGCGGGCGTGAGCATAGGGGCTCAAGAGTCAGGTTACAGAATTTTCTTGGGTTTCAATACCCTCTAGAGATTTCCACTGGTTACTTGGTGTACGCGCTATGTAAATGAAGAGGATGAAGTAAAGTTAAAAAGTCATTTACTTGGTGTACGCCATATGTAAATGGAGAGGATATTTCCTGTCATAGCTGAAGTGTTTCCATTTGATTTAGTTCTAAGAAGTCAGCGTGAATTGTGGCCTTATGTTCTCCGCCTCCAGACCCAACTCTTGCCTCAGCTGGAGATATCTAGTAGACAATTAGAAAGTGACTCTGCCCTAGAAGACAAGAGTAGATCAGACTCTAAGAAAAGCAATACCTCAAACCCAAATTAGGAGTTTCTAGTTGAGAAAGTTGCCATGAATCAATACTAGAGATAACCCTGAGCTGGGGGCACATTAATTGTGCCTCCCCAAGCAAACCCCCATTATGTAAATGAGTCTTTGGGTCTTCCGGGCAAATAGATCATAATTCTCACATGTCTTATATTCCCCTAAGATCTATTTGTTAATAAGTATGTGGCAGACTGAAGAGGAAAACAAAGGAAAACATTTGGCACTAAATTGACTTAAAGGAAACCAAGCTCCTGAAGTCTGAGTTTTTACCTGTTTTGTTAACTGATGAGCCTACATTGGGGCTGAATAAATACTTTCAAAAGAGTAAATATATATTTAAACTTTGTCATTTATTTAGAAAATTATCTTTATTTAGAGAAATACATTGATAGCCACTAACCCACACTTAATAACTGTAGTTTGTCATGTTTTTTAGTTTTGTTTGTTTTCTTTTATGGCTAACTTTAAAGCATCAATTAAGCGACTCTCACTTGCAAATCAGTTCAAAGAGATAAAGTGAAAAGAAATATACTGCCTCATAATTATAGGCTTCAGTTAGTATAACTGGGTTCAGTAACTTAAAAAATCATCATTTTGGCCGGGCGCGGTGGCTCACCCTTGTGATCCCAGCACTTTGGAAGGCGGAGGCGGATGGATCACGAGGTCAGGAGATCCAGACCATCCTGGCTAACACAGTGAAACCCCTCTCTACTGAAAATACAAAAAATTAGCCGGGTGTGGTTGCAGGCGCCTGTAGTCCCAGCTACTCGGGAGGCTGAGGCAGGAGAATGGCATGAACCCCGGAGGAGGAGCTTGCAGTGAGCCGAGATCGCGCCACTGCACTCCAGCCTGGGCAACAGAGCAAGACTCTGTCTCAAAAAAAAAAAAAAAAAAAAATCATCATTTTATTGTCTTCTCTTAGCTCTTCTACCTTTTGTGTGGCTTTCAGATGGCAGCTTCTTACAAGTTTAGGCTCCATATTTAGACCCAACATGAACAGCTTGCCTCTATTCCAACAACCCCAACAAAACTCCTACTGTATCTTCCTGATGTTTGTCAGATCACCTGTCTACCCCCTAATGCAAAGATGTTAGCCAGAAAAATGAAATGACTAATGGTCAGACCTGCATTATTAAAAGGAGCAAGACAAAATGAGAAGGACTTCAGAAAAAGAATGTTCATGACAGATAAAGTGTAGTAATGCAACACAGTTTTATGCCTAGGATTTAAATATGTATGTGAAACAATACACTACATTCCTGGAAATATGAATAATGTGTGTCTCCCTCACTAAAGCTGATGAAAATATAACCACACTCGCACAATCTATTTTAAATATGCATGTTTTAAAATCATATAGTTATTGTTTTCCATTGGATACCACAGAGAAGAGAATACAAATCCCAAATAAATTATAGACAAAGTAAACAAAACTAAACCAAACCTGAGAAACACTGATACATATGATCAGTTCTTTTAGTGACTTACTATAAGGTAAATTTATGTTTGATCATGGGGTTTTATTCAAAAACTGTAATAAAATCTAAATTAAATAATATTGATATCCATGTAATTTTCATATTTATTCCATTTAAAATGTGTTTAATAAGCAATAGTATGCTAGCCTTTGAGTTTATAAACCCTACTTCACTGGGAAGATGAATATGTTCTTGCAATATCTGACTAATGATGGAAAGGTAGCAACTAAATAAATAATCTGCTGTATAATATACATTTATAAAACACACAGAAAGGATTTTTAAAACAATAATTCAGTATATTAAGTAAGAATATATATGTCACACCCAACAAATTCCAAGATGTTTGTTCATTCCAATTTTGTTCAAGTAAACTTTATTTCTTATGAACCTATATTTGGAAGGAAAAATTAAAATTTCCCCTATATTTTTGTAGTAAGTTTAAAAGGATAAAGTATTAGTTTGTCATAAGGATGAAAGTTTTGATGTAGAATGCACAGAATTGTTAATATAATGAGAAAACATTTTTCATATACTAAAAAAGACAATGAAATTGTTGCAAAGTTTAAGTGGTTCTATGATTAAAGCATTATTATTTGCTGAAAAGATAATAAATAAAACATTGTAATAACAAAACAAGTAGTTAGAGATGCCCCCATGAGAAGATAATATCATTTTTACAAATATTCAATTTCACATATTTTCAAAGTTCTAATAAGGAACTCTATTTTTTATCTGAATAGCTCAATAAAGATTTGATCAAGATTTTGTAGTAATCAAAAACAAAACAAAAAACAAACAAAAAAAGAGACAATAGCAACAGACACACTGGTTCTGGAACAGTTCAGTGCTTTAGCCTTTGCAAGTGTTCAGCTGATAATGAATAATAAACTTCAGGTTTAAAATAAAAAGCAGATTTTTTTATGACAATTACATAATAAAAATGTTTATTTAATAGAACTTGTGGTATGTGGGCAAGTTATTCATTCATTTCCCCCACCAATAAAATAATGATATTAATGAGGTAATGATAATAATTACAATCAATGCTGATGCATTTTTTATTTAAATATGAAGTAAATTGCAAAAAAGAGAGGCAAATTGCAAAAAAAAAAGGCAATACCTTTCTTATTGCCACAATTCTCAGAATGCTTAAAACATATGTATACATTTTTTCCCAAGCCAATATAGGTCTGAAAGAAGAGACTTTTTAAAAAGTTTTATTTTTTAATTTATTGGTATATGCATAATAATGACAGATTTTAAAATCAAAAGAATGCTTTATTTATCAACCAAAATACAGGACAGCTGAAGCAATCAGCAGCTGTTGGTTGATCATGTGGAAGAATAAAAGAATGTATTTATAGGAGAAAAAATAGCATGCTATTTTCCCCAACCCATCACATAGCCTCATGTACTTGGAATTAATGCCTATAACCTGCTAAGCAATTTTGAAAATGGTTGATTGTAAATAAAATGGCATTGAAAAATAGATTGTATAAAGTTAAATTTATTATTTTCCATCCATACTGTTGTATTATAATGTTTTAATATGGATATCAGTTAAAAATAGTTAATTTATTTTAAAATGTAATATTTTAAAATACATTCTACATTGAATGTTATGGCACTTATCCAAATACAGGCTTTAATTAATAGGTGTTGGTACCATGGCCTATTTATTTATACACTTTTACAGCCACCAAATCTGCCTTCAATACTTCAATATGCAAAAAATTAAACATAAAGCTAATTGTAACCATGAAGAAAAACAAAAATAATCATATTATATATTTTAATAAACATATTTTATACAATTTTTTATTTTAATAAAAATAGAAAAGGTGATTTCAAGATGATCATGACAGTTTAAAATTCGACTTCCTTTTATATGTATTGATTCAGATTAAAGTCCAATTTCTGCATTCAAATAATTGAATTTCTGTTATGAATCAACGGGGGTGGGAAGACTGAATACATGTAGTTATGTTTTCCACAAAATTAAAGTTGCATAATTACTGATATATTATTTCAGTGTTTAGGAAAACTCTTATCAATATCTTGAGACTAACAGATATTGGTTGGTTATTGTAAACAAAATACATGAAGTAAAGGATTCTAATAAATAACACAAAATATACCTTACGATGATTTTTATCTTAACTTCATATATGGAAATATACTTCCATTCACCAACATTTTAATATAAAAGTCAGGGCTTATCTTTGAGGACAGGCAAATGTCTTGAATTCAAAACCACGCTGCAGAATTCTTTGTTACTTTTACCATTTTATTTCATTTGCTTTCAGTGTGTTTCTCAAACTTAACTCTATTTTAATCCCTCGTTTTAATCAAGTCTTTACAAGCAGCTACTCCCTGCATGATGGACCTTACCTGTAGTCAGATGATATTACCTGTTTTTCCATGCCTCAGTAGAATCTTTTTATTAACATCTTAAAATGATTCAACTTCCATTGGTTTTAAAACTTGACCGGTGTTTCCCGTGGTCACTTCTCCTAGCACTTCTGACCTGCCACCCTCATAACTCAGTGGTTTGCATTCTTTCCACACCTCTCTCACTACCTATTCTGCCTAATATAAGCCCAGTTTCATAGAGGGGAGGGAGGGAAAGCAAAATATTTTGTTTTGTTCGCTAACATAGCACCTGTGTCTGGAAGAGTACCTGACACAAATTAGATATTCAATAAATATTTATGTAATGAATAAAATAATTATCTAATTTCATCATAATTTCTATGGATTAACAATAAAGTTGCTTATGCATATAAAGTTGTCAAATATTCTTCGAAGTAAAATGATTTTTACTCCTAAGACATTAACACTTTGTAATACATATTATTTTGCTTCTTTTCTTCTTAATTTTTTAGCACTAAGAATTACATTAGACATTTAAGTTGATGATAATAATGAAAGGATCTTTAATATATTCAGTAGAAACAAAAGGTTTATATCAACATGTGGATTATTCTGGTATTAAGCTTATGATAAATAATACTCAATAAATTCATCCAGTCTTTTTCAGGGTTTATTGACAATAAACAATTCAAATATTTACTTAAATATTTGAATATTTAAATTCACAGTATTTTTGTTTTTGTTCATTAGTTATAGCATGAAGTTTGCTGTGAACTTATGTATAATAAAATCACGATAAATAAACACTTTCACTCTTTTGATTTATTTCTCCAGGGATGCAAATGGAAGTCACACATTTAATAAAGTCCTAACTTCTTGGAAGTGTAATAAAATAGAATAAGAGCTTATAATTACATTCTCTCCAGAATTCATTTTACATGCACTGAAAACAAAGCCACCCTTATTCACAAATGTTTATCTGTAAATATGAAAGAAAATAATGTGATAAAATTTAGGCTTTGAAATAAGTAGAAACCGATGACTTAATAAAAGTCTCAATGACACAACCAGTGAGGTAAATACAACCTATTAGTATGTAATTCTTTTTTAAGGAAAGCAGAGAAAATAGAGTGACAGAATATTAGAAGCAATACAATTAGACAACTAAAATGTACAGAAGAGTCAAGGGGAAAAAATATACTATTCAAGCATATGATGTATTTTATAATATTTCTACCAGATCAGTATGATCTATAAAGACAATACACATTGGAACACAGACTAGGTGATGTCTATTTTTTAGTTTGAATAGTAAATATAGATATTTTATTAAATCTAGTAACCAGACTAATTCTGTAGGTGGTTATAAGAAAGAAAAAGAATTGAAAGTAAGTAAGTTAACTAGCCATGTAAAAATTTTTACATCTTTTCTATACACTTCTAATATTGAGACACATTTATTTATATTCAGATATATTAATAGATACATATTATCTATTAAAATATACCTCTATTTTAATATGAAATAACTCTATTTTGTTGGAAAACATGTGTCTAAAAACACAGTTATATAATACTATGAGGGTTTAATTAAATGAACTGACCTATATTCCTCAGAGCCATAGACAAACCATTGAAGTTGTTCATCTGAGATCCATATTCAAGGTGAATTGAAAGGCATATTTTAGTTAATGCTGAGAATAATACTAAAATATGTTTCAACTCAAAATCAAATAGCTTATTTGATATCTACATGAGCCTCATATTGAGGATCTGATAAGAAATCCAGTGATTTTAACACAGAGCATTAATTTTGTTTAAGAAAAGTCTAAGAAGGTAAAAAATATCTTTGAGTTTCTCAGATGTATGTTTCTGCAGCATACATATTAGCAAAGAACCCGTAGTCTTACTATGTTTGTAACTTATGTGTTTATTTTTTGTGTTATTATTATTTTAAAAATCAACAAAATGTTCTGAAGACATCATATTCAAACCTAAACAAAGAAACCTAAGGTGCTCAAAAAAAAACTCTCAGTAATTCTGTAATAAATCTTATTTCTCTTTCCTTATGTGTGATAAGACAAATGGTACTCGAGTCATTACCTGTATTAGTCAAAGCAAAATTACAACAGGTAAGGGGACTACTGATAAGTAATTGCACTTGACACTATTTTTGCCTAAAATGATTGATAGCATGTCATAATGTTCATTGTTTTAGAGTTCATCATACAACTGAGCACTAGAAAACTAGAGAAAATTAAGCAGAAAAAAAATATTTTGCATCTGGACACAATGAATAACTCTATGTTTTTAGGAAATTAGAGAAAGAATCAACATATCACAAGTTTCCATAATATTGCTTTAAATGTTTTATAAGAAGCAGCAACTTTTAATATTAATATTTCAAAATTTTCAGAAAGATCTAAGCATTTACTGGAAAATGTTATTTTTCTGTACTCTTGATTAATTGAAATTTAAAAATGTCTTTTATCACATGATAATGTAAATAAAGCAAAAAGACTAGCAACACTAGAAGTATATATTTGGTGGTTGTAAAACCAACAGAGATTCATATTCAGAATACATAAAAATCCCCCACATATCAATTTCAAAATATGTGTAAGCAAAAGAAAATAGGCAAAACTTATGCAGGGTGCTTCCAGAGAAGTTTACACAGTGTGTAGTAAATATCTTCTTAAGTGTTCATGTGTAATCAGGGCAATTCAAATATAAACTCAATAAGATTTGACTTTAGAAATAAAAATGAAAGTCCATCTTGAATTGATTTAAAGACTTAAACATTAGACCTAAAACCATAAAAACCCTGGAAGAAAACCTAGGCATTACCATTCAGGACATAGGCATGGGCAAGGACTTCATGTCTAAAACACCAAAAGCAATGGCAACAAAAGACAAAATAGACAAATGGGATCTAATTAAACTAAAGAGCTTCTGCACAGCAAAAGAAACTACCATCAGAGTGAACAGGCAACCTACAAAATGGGAGAAAATTTTCGCAACCTACTCATCTGACAAAGGGTAATATCCAGAATCTACAATGAACTCAAACAAATTTACAAGAAGAAAACAAACAACCCCATCAAAAAGTGGGCGAAGGACATGAACAGACACTTCTCAAAAGAAGACATTTATGCAGCCAAAAAACACATGAAAAAATGCTCACCATCACTGGCCATCAGAGAAATGCAAATCAAAACCACAATGAGATACCATCTCACACCAGTTAGAATGGCAATCATTAAAAAGTCAAGAAACAACAGGTGCTGGAGAGGATGTGGAGAAATAGGAACACTTTTACACTGTTGGTGGGACTGTAAACTAGTTCAACCATTGTGGAAGTCAGTGTGGCGATTCCTCAGGGATCTAGAACTAGAAATACCATTTGACCCAGCCATCCCATTACTGGGTATATACCCAAAGGACTATAAATCATGCTGCTATAAAGACACATACACACGTATGTTTATTGTGGCATTATTCACAATAGCAAAGACTTGGAACCAACCCAAATGTCCAACAATGATAGACTGGATTAAGAAAATGTGGCACATATACACCATGGAATACTATGCAGCCATAAAAAATGATGAGTTCATGTCCTTTGTAGGGACATGGATGAAATTGGAAATCATCATTCTCAGTAAACTATCGCAAAAACAAAAAACCAAACACTGCATATTCTCACTCATAGGTGGGAATTGAACAATGAGATCACATGAACACAGGAAGGGGAACATCACACTCTGGGGACTGTTGTGGGGTGGGGGGAGGGAGGAGGGAGGAGGGGGGAGGGATAGCATTGGGAGATATACCTAATGCTAGATGATGAGTTAGTGGGTGCAGCACACCAGCATGGCACATGTATACATATGTAACTAACCTGCACAATGTGCACATGTACCCTAAAACTTAAAGTATAATAAAAAAATAAATTAAATAAAAAAAAAGAAATAAAAATGAAAGTCAAATAATCCTAAGAGTTGGGGCAAGTGGTAATCAACAAGAACCCTTTACAGTGCAGGTTGGAGTATAATAGTTTGCAACCACTGTGGAAACGTGTTGGAACATACCTTAACCCTTTTGTTTGTTTGTTTGTTTGTTCGTTTTTTTGAGACACAGTGTCATTCCTTTTGCCGAGGCTGGAGTTCAATGCTGCGATCTCGGCTCACTGCAAACTCCGCCTCCAGGGTTCAAGTGACTCTCCTGACTCAGCCTCCCGAGTAGCTGGGATTACAAGCTTGTACCACCACGACTGGCTAATTTTGTATTTTTAGTAGAGACGGGAGCTTCGCCATGTTGGCCAGGCTGGTCTGGAAATCCTGACTTCAGGTTATCCTCCCACCTTGGTCTCCCAAAGTGCTGGGATTACAGGCGTGAGCTTCCATGCCCAGTCCAGTTTGTACTGAATACCTAGAAAAATTCCTGAATCTGTATAGAGACAAATTTCCTAGAAGAATATTTTAGAATAATAAATACCTGAAAACAATGCAACTTTTCATTGACAGAAAATCCAGTGTAATCTAATGTAGCAATGAAGGGAATATACCAATGCCTCAAAAATAATGTACAAATTTCAAAATCAGAGGTGGTACTGAGAAGTGCAGTGCTGTTGTAACAAATATCTAAAAATGTGGTAGCAGTTTGAAACTGAGTAATGGGTAGAAGCTGAAAGAGTTTTGAGGTGCATGCTAGAAAAAGCCTACATATAGCTTTGAAGGAACTTACAGGTGATTCTGGTGAGGGCTCAGAAATTAAAGAGGAAAGCTGTGGAGAAAGCTTTCATATTCTCCGAGAACACACAAATAACTGTATACAGAATGTTGATAGAAATATGGGTTTGAAGAGCTACTTTGGTGATATCTAAGATGGAAATTAGTAACATGTTATTGGGCAATAGAGAAAATATTGTTCTTGTTATAAAATGACAAATAGCTTGGCTGAATTGTGTTTGTGTTCTAGTGGTATTTGGAAGGTAGAACTGTGAGTGATGAAATTGGATATTTATCTGAAGAGAGTTCTAAGTACAATGTTGAAAAAGCATCTTGATTCCTCCTGACTGCTTATAGTAAAATGAGAGAATGAGAGAAGAGAGAAATAAATTGAACACGGAGATGTTAAGCAATAAGCAACTATAACTTAAAGATTTGGAAAAGTCTCAGTCTGTTCATGTTACAAAAAAACAAAACAAAACAAAACAAAAAAAACGAGATTTTGGAATTCCCAGCTTCCAAAACTGTGATAAATATATTCTGGCATTTAAGCCACCCAGATTATAGTACTCTTTTTTGTAGCAGCCTAAATTGATCAAGCCAGACACGTAATTACAAAATCAAATATTCAATAGAAGAGTTGAAATAAAAGTAAAAAGATATCCTCTATATCATAGAATATAAAGAAAATAAAAGTATGAGAGGGAATGAAAGAAACACAAACAGTAAATTTGAAGAATTCCAGAAAGAACTATGAAAAAAGAATAAGAATTTAAAATTTAAATAATTTTAAAAAGAACAAAAGAATTTTTTTAGAAAAATTATTTTCAAATTAAAATAATCAAAGTGTTGAAAAACAAAGCAATAATATCAGAGAAGGGAGAAAAACAGGAAGAGAACAAGAAGGCCCCATAATGAAATATTGTGATATTGAGGATATCTTAGGATATTGACAATAACTTTAAAATTCTTAGAAAATTTATAGAAAAAAGAAGTAAAAAGAAAATTAAAACTAGTTCTAACAGTAGAACAAATTTTAGATTCCCATGAGTCTTATCAGCAACACTGGCATGTAGAAGAATATAAAATTATGCCTATATATGTCTGAGCACAAATTGTTTTAATTTAGTATTCAATACTCATCCAAACTATCAAAAATGAGAGATGCAGACATGCAAAAATCCAGAATTTATCTATCTCCTTTTGTCTCTTTTGGGCATAGTTACTCAAGGATATGAAATAAAGAAGCTAATAAAGAAAGAAGACACAAGACCTAGGAAACAATGGATTTAATCTAGAAATAGAGTAAAACAAATACCTGAAGGACAGCATTACAGTGATACTAGAGAATAACCAATGCAATTGGAGAGAAAATTTGAATAATTTTTGAGTAAAATCTAGAAAGAGGAAATCCATGTTAGTGAGATAAGCTTAAGTTATGTTTCAGGCATATTAGGCTTTGGTAAAAAAAATTTAAAAAGCAATTATAAACTCAAGGAAACAACATAAATTCTAATTTTTCATGGTGGTGAATAATAGTTTTCAAAATAATAAGAGAAAAAAGCTCAGTCATAATATTTATAGTGATATTGATAATTATTGGAGATATTTAAAGACATAGTTAAAAGATGTTACTCTGAGTAATGAGATAGAAGTTTTTTTATATATTTTGTAATTTTATACTGAAAATTGATTATCTTGCTAAAAAATGCATTTTAAATTATGAAGCTGAGCTTCACTCTTAGCACTGAAAACTAAATAAAAATAGTCAAATTCCCAATTTATTTTACATATTCAGCATAATCTTGATTAAAATTACAGCAACTTACTTCATGGATATCAACAAACTGATTCTAAAGTTTATGTGGAAAGGACAACAACTTAGAAGAGATAATACCGTATTAGAACAAAGTCAAAAGAATATTAGTATACAACTTCAAGGCTTACTATAAAGCTATACTGATAAAGACAGTGGTATTTGTTAAAAATTAGACAAATAGATTAATGAAATAAAATAGAGAACCTAGAAAGAAATCAACACAAAAATTGGCAATTTTTGACAGAGGAGCAAAAGTCATTAAATGGAGGAAGGATAATTTTTGCAACAACTGCTGCTTGAACAACCACACATTCAAGTGCTATCTATCTATATCTATATATCTATATCTATATCTATGTACACACACATATATATACTTTACATATGTTATAAAAATTAACTTAAAATGAATAATAGATAAAAATGCAAATCTCAAAATTATAAAATTTCTAGAAGATATCAAAGAAAAATATCTATGTGATCTTAGGTTTGCTGATGTGTTTTAAGATACAATACCAAAAGCATGATTAATGAAAAATAATAATTAGTAAGTTTCACTCCATTGAAATTAAAAAGTTATACTGTGTAAAACACACTCGTTAGCATCAAAATGTTAATTGAATATAGGCCCTAGGGAGAAGCAACTTCACGGGCATGCAGATTAAGAGACAAAAATAGTGAAGTATGATCTTCCAGGCACACTCCACCAGAAAAAGAAAGTCTCAGATGGGTATGCATATAACTCCCTAAATACACTGTCCAATCCCAAGGGTAAGGAGAACACTGTGCATGGAGAAAATCCATCCTCAGGGAAGAATCATGAGAAAGAGGTGAGCCTATAAAGTCCCAGGATCAAGGTTAAAGGAACTTTCTTTTTCTCTCTTTGACCTTTAGGAGCCCACTTGGAACTCTTCCTCGAGTTCTTTCCTTTTTTTCCTGTTCTAAGGCCTTCTAAATAAACTTCCGTTCCTGCTTTGGAACTTCCTTCAATCTCTTTTTCTGCCTTATGCACCTCAGTCGAATTCTTTCTTCTGAGGAGACAAGGGCTGAAGTTGCTGCAGATGGGTATGAATTTGCCACCAGTAACTTGGGGTAACTTGAATCTCTTCCACCACTAACAATATGAGTTGTTAGGAAACAGTTCAACTCATAACAGATCTGAACAGACACCTAATCAAAATTGATACAGATAACTAGTAAGCACATGAAAAAATATTCAACATGTGAAGGGTCTTCAAAGTATTTATGGAGTATGTGTGGTTTGAGAAAACTCTGCATAGACTTTAATTTTTTGCATTAAAATCAACTCATATTAACTTGTTGTAACATGTCTAAACAGGATATATTTTTAGGTGCTAAGAAGGATAAGAAACTAGTTTGAAAAGAGTTCCTATCAGAGCAACATGAATTCAGCTAAAATTGAAGCCAAAACAAACATAAAATATATGCTGAAGCTTGGGTGGAAGAATAGTGAAATCACTGATTCTTTATGAAAAGTTTATAATACATTCTGATAATGCCCCAAATAAATCAGCAGTTTACAAATGGATAATTTATTCTAAGAAGGGATGAGATGTTGCTGAAAATGAAGCACACAGCAGCAGACATTCCATATCAATTTGCAAGAAAAAACTTAATTTTGTTTGTGCCCTAGTTGAAGAGAACCATCAATTAACTGTAGAAACAATACCCACCATCGTGGACATTTCAACTGGTTCAGCTTAAATAATTTTGATTGAAAACTTAAAGTTGAGCAAACTGTCCACTAGATGGGTTCCAAAACCATTGTGCTCAGATTGGCTCCAGACAAGAGCAGAGAATTAACGGAAATTTTAAACAAGTACGGTCAAGAACCAGAAGCAGTTCTTTGAAGAATTGTAACAGGAAATAACATAGAGCTTTATCAGTACAATCCCGAAGACAAAATACAATCAAAGTGATGGCTATCAAGAGGTGGAACTGGTCCAGTCAAAGCAAAAGTGGACTGGTCATGAACAAAGATGATAGTTTCTTGGGATGATCATGGCAATTTGCTTGTTGACTGCTGCAAAGCCAAAGAACAATAACAGTATCTGCCTATTATGAAAGTTTTGAAAATATTAGCCATAGCTTTAGCAGAAAAATGCTCAGGAACACATCACTAGAGAGTCTTTATTTACCATGACAATGCTCCTGCTCATTGTCTCATCAAACAATAGTAATTTTGTGAGATTTTTCAATGAGAAATCATTAGACATCCACTGAATAGTGATGATTTAGCTCCTTCTGGCTTCTTGTTCTATAATCTAAAAAATACTAAGTAAAGGATACCCATTTTTTTCAGTTAATAATGTAAAACAGGCTGGGTGCAGTGGGTTACGCCTGTAATCACAACACTTTGGGAGGCAGAGGTGGAAGGATCACTTGGGCTCAGGAATTTGAAACCAGCCTGAGCAACACAGTGATGCCCTGTCTCTATAAACAACCAGAAAATAGCCTGGCATGGTGCATTTGCCTGTAATTCCAGCTACTTAAAGGCTGAGGTGGGAGGACAGTTTGAGCCCAGGAGTTTGAGGCTGTAGTAAGCTAGGATTGCACCACTGCACACCAGGCTGGGTGACAGAGTGAAATGTCTTCTCTAAAAAATTATAAGTTAAAAGACTGCATTGACATGGTTAAATTCTCAGGACCTTCAGTTCTTTAAGGATGTACTAAAGAGTTGGTATCATTGCTTATGAAATTGTCTTAAAATTGATGAAGCCTAGGTTGAGAAATAAAGTTATATTGTTTTTATTTTTCTGTTTTAATTCTATAGTTTAATACAAACATTTTAAAGTACACTTGTATGTGATTAGAAAAATACATATTAAAATAACAAGGAGGTATTACTACATGAAAACCAGAATGGGTAAATACCAAAATACTAACAGCATGAAATAATGGTGAAGATGCGTAGCAATAGAAACTCTCATTATTTGCTGATGGAAATGCAAAATAATGCAGCAACTTTGGAAGACACTTTATCAATTTCTTACAAAGCTAAACATAGTTTTGCCACATAATTCAACTATTTTTTTGCCTAGGTATTTACACAAATGAGTTGAAAACTTATATCCTCACACACACAAACTCCATATAAAAATATTTATAGCAGTTTCATTAGGTGCCAAAAATTGGGAGCTGTATGTCAGTTGTTGAATGGATAAATAAGCTATGTCACATGCATATTATAGAATACTATTCAGCAATAGAAAAATGGATTATCAAGCCACAAAGAGTCCTGGAGGAATCATTAATGCATATTGCTAAGTGAAATAAGCCAGTCTGAAAACACTATGCACAGCATAATTTCACTATATAATAATTTAGAAAAGGTAAAACTACAAAAACAGTAAAAAAAATAAGTGTTTTCTAGTGTTTGGGGAAAAAGGAGAGAGGGACAAAATGGTTTTATAAGGTAATTTTTAGAGCAGTTATGCTTCTCTGTATGATACTATAATGGTGGATACATCACCTGATATATTTGACAAAACCCATAAAATTCTACATAACAGTAAACTTAATGTAAACTATGGACATTACTTAATAATAATGTATCAATATTGATTAAATTATAACAATGTATTACACTGCCGCAAGATGTTAATACAGAAAACTGAGGGTGGGAGGAGAAGGAGTATATGGGATCTTTCTGTACTTTCTTTCTGGCCGAGTTTTCTGTATACCAAAGGTTGCTCTAAAAATGATCTATTAATAAAATATGTATATATATCACATAAAAATAAAATATATATAATAAAATATACATGATAGCAACAGGAGGCAGACAGGAATGGGTCCCCAATGAAATCTGACCTTCAAGCCAAAGACAGTTTAAAGCCTGAAAACCAAACCACAAGTCTCAGATGAATCCCTAGACGAGATTAAGAACCTCTCTTCCTTACTGGCGCACTTTCCTCTGAGTGATCCCCACCCTTCAGCTGTTTTACATATACCTACCATTCTCTAATTGTTTTTTACACCGTCATGTCCATCTTTGAATGGTACCTTTCTTCAGCCTTTTTTGCATACTCACAAACCAATCAGCACGTGCTTCCTCATTATGAACCCATAAAAGCCCTGGACTCAGCCACACTTGGGGAGACTACTTGACTTCGGGTAGAGGGCTGCCCTTTTTGAGTCCCCTTTCCACTGAGAGCTGTCACTAAATAAAATTATCCTTCATACTCATCCTTTTTGGATGTGGGACAAGAATTTGGGACCCACCGAACGTGGGTATGAAAAAGGCAATAACACCCTTTAGCCTTCCACTAGAAGTGGATGGTTGTCCCATGCAACGGGGGCAGCAGTGGAGCCAGGCCAGCCCAGGAGCTGCAGGCTGGAGCAGGGCAATGGTACTGAAGGAGCTGTTAACACACCCCATCCGCCAAGCTGTGGACGGCAGAATAACATCCCCTTTGTGGCTCTGGGATTTCTAGCTTTTTCAAGTTTTTCAGGTTCCCCTCATTCAGATACTGGCACCCAAGACAAAAGCAGGTTGCGGCATGCTGGCCCAGTGGTGGGCTGAGCACAGATCCCTCAACAAGTGCCACCAGGACTTGGGGAAGAAAGGACAGAAAATAAAAGGAGATGCCTTTTTTTCTCTCCCTCACACACCCTGAATTTTTGCAGAAAGAAAGGAATTAAAGGACACATTTTCCTTCTCTTTCAGATGCGTAACCAATCGTCTTCATCCTACACTCCTCTGGTGTGTATCCTGAATCACTGGGACTCAGACTCTGGAGAAAAAAAAACACCTCATATTCTTTTGCACAAGTGTTTGGCCAGGTTATGTTTTGCATGTAGGACAGGCTTGGTCTCAGGAAGGAGCATTAATCTCAATACCATTCTGCAGCTGGACATTTTCTGTAAACGTGAGGGCAAATGGTCTGAGGTCCTATATGTTCAGGGTTTCTGTTCCTTAAAGAGTAATACAAACCTTTGCTGACACTGTAGGATTGATTCAGCCCTCTTAGTGGTCATATCAAGAGAGGCTGCAAAAGTCAACCCCAAGGAACTGGAGAAACAAACCCCAGAGGTACCTCCAGCAGGGATGCCAGCTCCCTCTGGCCCTGCTCCTCTTGGCCCATCCTGTCTTCCCTATTTATGTTCTCTTTCTAGCTTGCCCCATTCTAGAAATCCTCATTTTAGCCAGGCCTCAGTCTCATTCCTGCCCCTGCAACAGATACCTGGAGAATATGGCCCCAGTAAGGTCTAGGTCCCTGTCTCTTTACAGGATTTAAGGCAAATTAAGGGGGATCTTGGCAAGTTTTTAGACAACCAGGACAAACATATAGAGTTTTTCCAGAACTTAACCCAAGTATTTGAACTCTCCTGGAAGATGCTATGTTACTTTTGAATCAAACCCTGATACCACTGAGAAGCAGGCTACCCTACAAACAGCATAGAATTTTGGGGATGAGCTTTGTATCTCATATAGTGCCAAGGAAGAGGATAAGCTTCACCGAATTGGAAGAATGGCAGTACCATTGGAGGACCCTAGATGGGACCCCAATGATGAAATGAGAGGATGGAAGAGGAAACACTTTCAGTTGTGCATGATGCATGGCTTACAAAGGACTAGAACTAAGCATCTCAGTTGCTCCAAACTATCCATAATAGACTAGGGATTAGATGAGAACCCCTCTGCCTTCTTGGAGAGGCTAAGAGAGGCATTGTTAAAGCACACCTCTCTATTTTCTAATTAAGTCAATCCTAAAAATTAAGTTTATTGCTCAGACAGCCCCTGATATCAGGAGAAAGCTACAGAAACAGGCCATGGGACCAGAAAGTACTTTAGTGAACCTCCTGAAAGTGGCCACCTCAGTCCTTTACAATAGGGATAGGGAGGAGGCCTGAGAGAGACAGCAGATACAAGAAAAGGGCAGAGACTTTAATGGTCGTCTTGCAGGCTCACAAACCCCAGAATCCTTGAGATGCATCTGTTAACTGCTACAAATTTGGCAAGCCAGGCAGCGCACTTTACAAAGGAATGGCTGTCTAGGCAGCATGAGGAAACCCCCTTAACCCTGTCCAATCTGTTATGGGAAGCACTGGAGTTCAGAGTGTCACCAGAGATGCAGGTCACTGGATCCAGAGCCAGTCTCCTAAATGGTCCAGCAAGACTGACGAGTCCTGGGGCTCCTCTCCCCAGCTCTGGTGGTCCAGACCACTGTTATAATCCAGGAGCCCTGCGTAATTCTGGAAAATGAAGGGAGGAAGGTGGACCTCCTCCTGGACACTGGAGCAGGCCTTTCAGTTCTTCTCTCCATGCAGGCCCCCACTCCTCTCTCAGCATGAACCTGAGAAGCAACTCAGGAAAGCCTTTAACATGATATTTTTCTCAACCTTTTAGTTGTAGTTGGGGAGACCTCTTATTTACCCATGGCTTTTTAATCATGCCTGAAAGCCCAACTTCTCTGTTGGATATTCTGGCTCATATGGGAACCACCATTGTTATGGCTTCAGGAAAGACTCTTTGTCTTCCCCTAGTGTATACTAATATGAACCCAGAAGTTTGGGCAACTCAAGGAAAATTGACCACAATGGCCATGTTGGTCAGGATCTACCTTAAGGATCCCATCTCCTTTCCTAACCAGAGACAATATCCCTGAAACCAGAAGTTAGGAAAGGACTAGAAGCCATCATTGATAACATGAGGATGTAGGGCCTCCTCAAACCCTACAACAGCCCTTGTAATACCTGATATTGGGGATACAAATCCCAATGAGAATAGAGGCTGGTCCAAGACCTACACCTCATTAATGAGGCTGTGGTTCCAATTCACCTGATGGTTCCTAATCCCTAGACCCTGCTAACTCAAATACCTGAGGAAACTAAATGGTTCACAGTTCTCGGCCTAAAGGATGTCTTTCTGCATATCATTAGACTCTGACTCCAGTGTTCGTTTGCATTAAAATATCCCTCCAATTAGACCACCAAGTTAACCTGGATGGTGTTACCTCAGAAATTCCAAGACAGCCCCCTCCACCCCAGTTTGAACAGGCATTGCCAAAAAATCTCTCTGAGTTCCTTTATCTTCAGATTAAAGTTTCACAATATGTAGGTGACATTCCCCTCTTTGCCCCAACTGAGGAAGTCTCTCAGGAGGATGGTAAGGCTCTTCTTAATTTTCTGGCTAACAGAGGATATAAAGTCTCAAAATCTAAGGCTTACCTCTGTCAGACTTCAGTGAAGTACCTAGGACTAGAATTGTCAGGGGGAACAGGGCACTAGGCAAAGAAAGGATTAAGCCCATATCCTCCATTCTTCTCCCTCCCAAAAACCTGCAAGCAATTGAGGGAATTCTTGGGCATTACAAGATTCTGCAGACTATGGCTACCTGGATACTGTAAAACAGCATATCCCTTATATCACCTAATAATGGAGACTTAGGCAGCTAAAACTCACTCCCTGATTTGGGAACCAGAGGCTAAAAAGACTTTGACCAACTAAAACAAGCCTTGCTTGAGGTACCAGCCCTTAGTCTTCCCATAGGGAAGACATGCAATCTTTATGAATCAGAAAGGAAGAAAATGGCCATGGGAGTTCTAATCCAGGCCCAAGGTCCAGCCCAGCAGCCTGTAGGTTACCTAAGCAAGGAGCTTGGTTTGGTTGCTAAGGATGGCGGGCCTGCCTCCAGGCAGTTGCAGTGGTGGCCTTTCTGGTATCGGAAGCTACTAAGTTAACCACAGGAAATAACTTAACCGTTTATACCCCACATAATGTGGCAGGATTTCTGTCTTCTCTGTCTAATGGACAACTGCCTTCTCAAATATCAAGCTCTGCTATTAGCCTCTACAGTCCAATTAAGAACCTGTCCCACCCTAAACCCAGCCATCTTCCTTCCAGAGGAAGCTGGGAAACTTGAACATGACTGTGAACAGATAGTAGTGCAAACCTATGAAGCCAGAGAAAACCAAAATAAAAAACAAACAAACAAAAAAACAGACTGGAAAGTTCTTCTGTAGAACAAGCATATTAATTTTTATACTGTTATGAAGAAATATCTGAGACTGGATAATTTATAAAGAGAAAGAGATTTAATGGATTCACAGTTTGGCCTGGCTGGGGAGGCCTCACAATCATTATGAAAGACAAAGGAGGAGCAAAGCAGAGGGATGTCTTACATGGCGGCAGACAAGAGAGTGTGTGCCAGGGAACTGTCCTTTTATAAAACCATCAGATCTCATGAGACTTATTAACTGTCAGAGGCCCAATCCTGTGAACTAGGGCCACCTCCATTCAACCCAGGGGACCCAGTACTGGTAAAGGCACTTCCTTCCCTTTCTCTCTCTCTAGGCCCAGAGTAGGTGAGAACTTACACTGTACTTTTTCTACTCCTTCAGCAGTAAAGTTCACTGGAAGAAATTATTGGATTCATTATACTCAAGTAAAGGCCTGGGAAACTGATAGAATTACCTCTGTTGACCCAGAAGGGTTCCTGAAGTACCACGAAGCACCTCAAGCTAAAAATCACAAAAGATAAGTGCCAATAATTAACTTTCTATGAATGTCCTCTGTATGGTCTTGCCTACGCTTGCTGTTCTTAACTTCATTCTGTCCCTCACCATGAGGCATCTTGGCCAAGGACCCCTTAATCCTGAACACCCATGGGATTATCTACTCCCATAAACAGTTATCCCTCTTCTAAAGTGTAACTGCCCCTAAACAAGATTTAATCTCTTTCACCAGAATGAAACAGCTCTGGCCACAACATTGTTTTCAGAATGATTCTCGTATTTTACTTTTTATTTTTGTTATCTTGGGCCCTAGATTTTTTCCTTTTAGCTCCTCTTTGTGTAATACAAATACTTGTTCTGTGAATATTTAACTTCTTTGAAAAATTTGTTTCTTCTCAACTTCAGGCCATCAAACTCCAAAAGGTCATGCAACTGGAGCCTCAAGCAATGCTTCCCATTTACTGGGGACCCTTAGGCCTCTGAGAGAGATTTAATTTCTGTCTTCCCAAACGATGCCCTGCATCAGCATAAAGCAGTTAAGAGCAGTCATTGTCCCTATCCTAACCGCAGTTAGTATTACCTCTTCAGAGGGGGGATTGATAGTAGCAGGAGGCAGATGGGGCAGGTCCCCACTGAAACCCGGCCTTCAAGCTGAAGACAGCTTAAAGCCTGAAAACCAAGCCACAAGTCTCAGATAAATCCATGGACCAGACTGAGAATCTCTCTTCCAGTTTGGCATGCTTTCCTCTGATTGATCCCTACCTTTCACCCATTTTATATATACCTACCCTTCCCTAATTGGTTTTTCACACTGTCATGTCCATCTTTGAGTGGTGCCTTTCTTTAACCTTTTTTGGATACTCACAAACCAATCAGCACATACTCCCCCATTCTGAGTCCATAAAAACCTCAGACTCAGCCACACTTAGGGGAACTACCCTACTTCAGGTAGGGGGCTGCCCTCTTAGGATCCTCTTTCCACTGAGAGCTGTCACTCAATAAAACACTTTGCCCTGCTCACCCTTTGGTTGTCAGCATAACCTAATTCTTTGTGGATGTGGGACAAGAACTTGAGACCTGCTGAACACGGGTATAAAAAAGGCAATAACATTGTAGTCCTCCACCCTCCACTGGCACCAGCTGGCTGGCCCACATGACAGGAAGCAACAGCAGGGTCGGCCCAGCCCAGGAGCTATGGGCTGGAGCAGGGCAATGGGACTGAAAGAGCTGTCAACATGCCCTCATTCACCCAGCTGCAGACAACTGGAATAACAACCCCTTTGTGGCTGCAGTGTCACTGACATCTCCAAGTTTTTCAGGCACCATCATGCTCTAATCCAGATGCTGTTGCCCAAGACAGAAACAAGTAATGGCATGATTGGCTCAGTGGCAGGCTAAGCATAGATCCTGAAGCAAGCACGGGATCCAAGATGTAGTGCAAGCCAAGAGCAGCCTGCAACATTAAGTGGGTAGGATACATCCTGCAGCAAGCCCAGAGCCAAGCAAGGCCCTGGGCAGGGGTGTTGCCAGCTGTGGAGGTCTCCAGCAGGTGAAATAGCACTGAAAAAATCCTGCATCATATATACATAAAAGCAAATGGACATTTTAAAATAAAGTCATAAAATTAGAATACTACTACTTTTTATACAATAAAGTTTACACTAGCAAAACCTTTTCATTGATTGGTATCATACACCAACATTACATGCAGAGGTAATATAACGTTTCTTAATACTATAAACCATGTGCTTATTTAATCATTTCATTATAAGTTGCTTCCACTTCTTTCATAAACATTGTGTTCTTAGTGGCTAACACCTTAACTCATTGACTTTTTTTCTGCTTGTCAAATTTTAATAAAAAATAGCTATGCTTTACCAGTTTTATTGTTATGCTAAACTTGATGAATTGAATTCAAATTGTTATCTAATCTGTTATTGTTGTTGTTGTTAACATTTGGATAATTCCAACCTGAAACTTCTACTACTTTTTTTACTAACCCTTTCTGGAGCTCCTGTAAAATACTTGTTTATTTGTGTTGGCTACTTATTAACAAAATCTAAAAAATATGAGTCATTTTTTTCATGCTGTCTTTTCTTCTCTCATTTGCATATTATAACATTTTTACTTATCTCCTAAGATGAAAAAAATGCCAGTACAGAATATTTATATTGGCTTTTAATAAACTTTGCAACTTGTGTTTATATTTTCACTTATAAGACTTAATGCTTGCAATAAAATGTAAGATAGAAATAGTTATATGATGCATAACAACCTTGTGGAAAAAGACCACATATACTATGGTGATCCATAAATTCAAATGGAGCTGACTGCATAAAAGATGCAGTTTGGCAGAATGAATTTAATAAGTCACAAACTAAATATCTGCTATTTTCAAGACACACATCTAAGACATATGGATTCTTATATACTCAAGGTAAAGCAATGGAAAAAGAAATTCCATGCAAATGAATACCAAATGTGAGCAGCAGTTTCCATTTTTATATCAGATAAAATAGTTTTTAAAGCAGCAACGGTTAAATTAAAAAAAAAACAAAGACGGTCATTATATAATGATAAAAGGATCAGTTGAACAGGAATACATAACAATTCTAAATATATGTGTATCTAACTCTGGAGCTCCTAGATTTATTAAATAATTGCTACTAAACCTAAAAAAAAAAAAGGATAGGAAGCAACACAATGACTAGACATGTCATCAAGGGAGAAAGTTAACATAGAAACACTGGATTTAAACTGCACTCTAGAGCAAACAGACCTAACAGATATTTACAGAACATTCTACCCAAAAATCACATCATACACATCCTTCTTTTCAGAGCATGAAACATTCTCCAACATAGAGCATATGATAGGACACAAAACAAGTCTCAATACATATTGAAAAATTAGAATCATATCAAGTATTTTCTTAGACCACAGTGGAATAAAACTAGAAATTATACCAAAAGGAAATCTCAAAACTATAGAAATACATGCAAATTTCAAAAAACCTGTTGTTGAATAATGTTTGGGTTGATGATAAAATCAAAATAGAAATTTAGACTGGGCAAGGTGGCTCATGCCTGTAATTCCAGCAGTTTTGGAGGCTAAGGTGGTGGATCACCTGAAGTCAGGAAAACAAGACCAGGCTGGTTAACATGTAAAAACCCTGTCTCTACTAAAAATACAAAACTTAGCCAGGCATAGTGGCACATGCCTGTAATCCCAGTTACTCAGGAGGCTAAGCCAGGAGAATCGATTGAACCTAGGAGGCAGAGGTTGCAGTGGGCTGAGATCTCACCACTTGCACTCCAGCCTGGATGACAGAATGAGACTCTGTCTCAAAAAAAAAAAAAAAAAGGAAATTAAAAAATTCCTTGAAGTGAATGGTAACAGTAATACAACTTATAAAAACCTCTGGGATACAACAAAAGCAGTACTAAGAGGAAAGGTTATAGTGCTGAATTCCTGCATCAAAGAGTCTGAAAGATCACAAATTGACAACCTAATGTCACACCTCAAGAAACTAGAAAGATAAGAACAAACCAAACCTAAAGCTAACAGAAGAAAAGAAATACAAAAATCAGAAGAGAACTAAATGAAATTGAAACCAAAAACAAAATATAAAAGATCAATAAAATAAAATTATTTTCTTTGAAAAGATAAACAAAATTGATATGCCATTAGCCAAATTAATCAAAAAAAGGAGAGAGAAAATTCCAATAAGCTCAATTAAAAATGGAAAATGGAGACATGGCAATTGACACCACAGAAATACAGAAAGTCACATGAGACTACTGTGAACACATCTATGCACACAAACTAGAAAATCTGTAGAAAATGGATAAGTTCCTGGAAATATACAACAATACTAGCTTGAATAAGGAAGAAATAAATATCATGAACAGAACTATAGCAAAGAGTTAAATTTAATAAGTAATAAAAAATTTGTCAAAAGATGCCCAATTCCAGATGGATTCATGGCCATATTCTGTAAGACATTCAGAAAAGAATTGGTGTCAGTCCTACTGAAACTATTCCAAAAGATTAAGAAAGAGGAAATTCTCCATAACACATTCTATGAAGCCAGCATCATTTTGATGCCAAAGCCAGGAAAGGACATAACAAAAAACAGAAAACTACAGACAATATTCCTAATGAAAATAATTGAAAAATCGTCAGTAAATCACTAGCAAACTGAATCTAGCAGCACATCAAAAAGATAATTTACTATGGTCAAGTGTGTTTCATTCCAGGGATGCAGGGATGGTTCAGCTTATGCAAGTCAATAAATGTGATTTATCACAAAAACAGAATTAAAAACATAACCCGTATGATCATTTCAATAGACACAGAATATTTTATAAAATCCAGCATCCCTTTATGATAACAACCTTCAATAATCTAGGCATAGGAAGAATATATCTCAAAATAATAAAAGCTATATGTGACAAACCTGCAGCCAAAACAAGGATGCACACTTTCACCACTTCTATTCAACATATTACTGAATGTCTTAGGCAGAGCAATCAGGCAAGAGAAAAATAAAGGGAATCTAAATTGCAAAAGAGGAAATTAAACTATCTCTGTTTGCCAATATTATGATCATAAACTTAGAAAACTTAAAGACTATTCAAAAAAATCCTAGATTTGATAAATGAATTTAGTAATGACTCAGGTTACACAGTTAATGTACACAAATTAGTAGCACTGCTATGCACCATGACCAAGCTGATAATCAAATCAAGAAGTCAATACCTTTTATAGAAATTGCAAAAACTAAAAAATAAAATAAAATACCTTAGAATATACTTAACCACAGAGGTAAAAGATTTCTACAAGGAAAGCTACAAAACACCGCTGAAAACAATCAAAGAATCACAGATGACATAAATAAATGGAAGTATATCCTGTGCTCATAGATTGGAATATTCTATATCATAAAAATGACCAAACTGCCCAAAGCAATCTATTATAGATTTAATGTGATACCTATCAAAACACCAATACCACTTTTTACAGAATTAGAAAAAAAATCCTAAAATTTATATGAACCAAAAGAAAGTCTGAATAGCCAAAGCAATCCTAAGGAAAAAAAAAATCTGAAGGAATTACATTATCTGACTTCAAAATATACTTCAAGGCTATAGTAATCAAAACAGCATGGTACTGGTAGAAAAGTAGATGCATAGACCAGCGGAAAAAAATTCAGAACCCTCCCTCAATTAAGGCAAATACTTACAACCACCTGATCTTCAACAAAGCATACAAAAACATGAACTGGAAAAGAACACTCTATTTGATAAATGATGTTTGGAAAAATGGATAACCACATGTAGAAAAATGAAAGTGGATGTATATCTGTCATCATATGGAAAAATCAACTCAGGATGAATTAAAGACTTATATCCAAGACTTGAAAATCATAAAAATTCTAGAAGAAAACCTAACAAAATCTCTTCTGGACATTCGCCCAGTCAAATAATTTAAGACTAAGATCCTAAAAGCAATTGCAACAAAAACAAAAATTAATAAATGAGGCCTAATTAAACTAAAAAGCTTCTGCACAGCAAAAGAAACAATCACTAGAGTAATCAGACAACACAGAATGGAAGAAAATATTTGCAAACTATGCATCTGACAAAGGACTAGTATCCTGAATCTAAAGGGAACTCAAACCATCAAGAAAAAAACAAATAATATCATTAAAAATATGGGCAAATGACATGAATAGACATTTCTCAAAATAAGATACACAAATGGCCACAAAAATGAAAAAAATGCTTAACATAACAATCATCTGGGAAATGTGAATTAAAACCACACTGAAGTACCATACTACCCCAGACAAAATGGCCATTATTAAAAAGTCAAAGAACAATAATGTTGTTTGTGGATGTGGTGAAAATGGAATGCTATATGCTGCTGGTAGAAACGTAAATTAATACATCCTGTATGGAAAATAGTATGGAGATTTTTCAAATAGCAAATAGTAGATCTACCATTTGACTCAGCAATCCCATTACTGGGTATCTACCCAAAGGAAAAGAAATCATTACATCAATAAGAGACTAGCATGTTTATAATTATTACAGTACAATTACAATTGCAATGATATGGAACCAAACCAAGTGCCCATCAACCAATGAGTAGTTATAGAAAATGTGGTATATATACACTATGGCATATGATATGGTTTGGTTCTGTGTCCCCACCCAAATCTCATCGTGTATTATAGTGTCCACTTGTACAGGAAAAAACCTGGTGGGAGATAATTGGATCATGGGGCAATTCCCCCATACAGTTCTCATGATACTGAGTGGTTTTTCATGAGATCTTGTTGTTTGACAAGTGTCTGGCACTTCCTCCTCCTCCTCTCTCTCTCCTGACACCATGTAAGACCTGCTTGCTTTCCCTTCACCTTTGCCATAATTTTAAGTTTCCTGAGGCCTTCTAGCCATGCTTTCTGTTAAGCCTATATAACTGTGAGTGAATTAAACCTCTTTCCTTTATAAATTACCCAGTCTCAGGTAATATCTATATAGCAGTGTGAGAATGAACTAATACAGACAATTGGTACCAGGATAGTGAGGTACTGTTATAACGATAACCTGAAAATGTGGAAGCAACTTTGAAACTGGGTAACAGGCAGAGGTTGGAACAGTTTCAAGCGCTCAGAAGCAGACAGGGAAATGTGGGAAAGTTTGAAACTTCCTGAAGACTTATTGAATGGCTTTGACAAAAATGCTTATAGTGATATGGACAATGAACTCCCGGCAGAGGTGGTGATCTGAAAGAGAAACTCATGTTTAAAAGAGAAATGGAGCATAAAGGTTTGTAAAATTTGCAGCCTGACCATGAGGTAGAAAAGAAAAATCTTATTTTCTGTGAGAAATTCAAGTTGGCTGCAGAAATTTGCATAAGTAACGAGCAGCCAATGTTAATAGCCAAGACAATGGGAGAAATGCCTCCAAGCCCTGTCAGAGATCTTCAGAACAGCCCCTCCCATGACAGGCCCAGATGTCTAGGAGGGAAAAATGATGTAATAGGCTGGGTCCAGAGCCCCACTTCTCTGTGCAGCCCTGGGAATTAGTGTCCTGTGTCCCAGCTGCTCCAGCTCCTTCCATGGCTAAAAGGGGCCAAGGTACAGCTCAGTCCATTGCTTCAGAGAGTGCAAGCCACAAGCCTTGGTGGCTTCAATGTGGTATTGAGCCTGTGGGTGTACAGAAGACAAGTGTTTAGCTTTGGGGACGTCCACCTAGATTTCAAAGGATGTATGGCAATGCCTGGATGTCCAGGCACAAGTCTGCTGCAGGACTAAAGCCCTCATGGAGAACTTCTGCTAGGGCAGTGTGGAAGGAAAATGTAGCATTGGAGCCACCATACAGAGTCCCCAATGGGGCACTGCCTAGCAGGGCTGTGAGAAGAGGGCCACCATCCTCCAGACCTTAGAATGGTAGATCCACAAATAGCTTGCATCCTGCACCTAGAAAAGCCACAGGCACTCAACACCAGCCCATGAAAGCAGTGGCAGGGGCTGTACCCTGCCAAGCCACAGGGGCGAAGCTTCCCAAGACTGTGGGAGCTCACCCCTTGAATCAGCATGCCATGTATCTGAGACACGGAGTCAAAGAAGATTATGAGCCTTAACATTTAATAACTTGAAAGGAGATGGCACAAAATAATATAAAAATATTTAAAAATATTTAATGACTCCCTAGCCAAGTTTTGGACTTGCCTTGGGTCTGTGACCCCTTTGTTTTGACAAATTTCTTCCATTGGGAATGGCAGCATTTACCCAACGCCTATACCCCCCCATTGTATTTGGAAGTAACGAACTTGCTTTTGATTTTACAGGCTTGTAAGTGGAAGGGAGTTGTCTTGTCTCAGATGAGACTTTGGATGTGGACTTTTGAATTAATGCTGGAATGAGTTAAGACTTTGGGGGATTGTTGAGAAGGCAAGATTAGTTTTGAAATGTGAAAAGAACATAAGATTTAGGAACGGCCAGAATGATATGGTTGGGCTCTGTGTTCCCACCCAAATCTCATCTTGAATTGCAATCCCCTTTTGTCCAGGGAGGAACCTGGTGGGAGGTAATTGGTTCATGAGGACAGTTTCTCCCATGCTGTTCTCATGATAGTCAGTGAGTAGTGAGTTTGAATGAGATCTGGCTGTACGATAAATGTCTGGCACTTTGCTCTTCTCTCTCTCTCCTGCCATCATGTAAGACGTGCTTGCTTCCCCTTCACCTTCCTCGATAAATATGTTTCCTGAAGCCTCCTAACCTTGCTTCCTGTTAAGTCTGCATAACTGTGAGTCAACTAAACCTTTTTCCTTTATAAATTACCCAGTTTCAGGTAGTATCTATATAGCAGTGTAAGAATGAACTAATACAGCATATTACTCAGCTGTAAAAAACGAACAAAATAATATCTTTAGAAGCAACTTGGATGGAACTGAAGGCCATTATTCTAAGTGAAGTAACTCGGAAACAGAAAACTAAATATCATAATATCATCACTCCTAAGTTGGCACTAAGCTACGGGATGCAAAAGTATAAAGAATGGTATAACGAACCTTGGAGACTCAAAAGAGGGGAAGGTGAGAGGGAGGTGAGGGATAAAAAAACCACATACTGGAAACAACGTACACTACTTGGGTGATGAGTGCATTAAAATTTCAGACTTTGCCACTATACAATTTATCCATGTAACAAAAAACCACTTATATTCCTAAAGCGATTAAAATATAAAAAATTCAAAATAGGAAAAGAATTCTAATGACATTGAAAAATTCCTAACACCTAGTGACATCATAGCTGTTTTAATGTCCTAGTACAATGTATTACTCAAATATTTGTGGTGATGCTTGTATACAGAAACCTACTGTGCTACTGTTATAAAAGTATAACACGTAAAATTATATACAGTACCCAATAATATTGATAATGATAATAAATGATTGTTAATGATTTATGTATTTACTATACTTTTATTGTTATTCTAGAGTGTATCCCTTTTACTTATTAGAAAAAAAAAAAGTTAACTGTAGAACAGCCTCAGGCCGGTCCTTCAGGCAGTATTCCAGAATAAGGGATTGTTTTCATAGGAGGTGACAGCTCCATATGTGTTATTGCTCTGGAAGACCTTCCAGTGGGACAAGATGTCAAAGTGGAAGACAGAGATATTCATGATGCTGACACTGTGTAGGCCTAGGCTAATTTGTACAATTATGTCTTAGTTTTTCACAAAAAAAAACTAAAAAAAAAATTTTTTTTAACTGGAAAAAAGCTTACAGAATAAGAATATAAAGAAAAAATATTTTTTGTACAATTGTACAACATATTTGAGCTTTAGGTTTTATGACAAGAGTCCAAAAACTTTAAAAAGTTAAAAAATTATATGGTTAAAAAGTTACTACAAGCTGTACTTTAATTTATTGTTAAATTAAATATATTTATTACAATTAATTTATTATTAACAAAAATATTACAATACATTAATTTATTATTGAGAAAAAAGTTGTGAATTTAGTGCAGACTGATTGTACAATGATTATAAAGTCTACAGTACTGTACAGTAATTTTTTTTTTTTTTTTTGAGATGGCGTCTCGCTCTATTGCCAGACTGGAGTGAAGTGGCGCGATCTCAGCTCACTGCAACTTCTGCCTCCCAGGATCAAGCCTCCTGTCTCAGCCTCCCGAGTACCTGGGAATACAGGCACGTGCCATCACGCCCAGCTGATTTTTGTATTTTTAGTAGAGACTGGGTTTCACCATCTTGGCCAGGATGGTCCACCTCTCTTGACCTGGTGATCTACCCGCCTGGGCCTCCCGAAGTGCTGGGATTACAATTGTAAGCCACCATGCCCAGGCCACGTACAGTAATTTTCTCACCTTTCTCATTCATTCACTTACTGTCTCACCCAGAGAAATTTCCATACTGCAAGCCCCTTTCATAATAAATGTTCTATACATGTATACTATTTTTAACTTTTATAGCTTTTTTTTTTTTTACCATATCTTTTCTACGTTTAGATACACAAATAGTTGCCAATGGTTTACAATTGCCTACAGTATTGAATACAGTTACGTGTTAGCAATAGACTATACCATACAGCCTAGGTGTGTAGTAGGCTATACAATCTAGGTTTGTGTAAGTACACTCTATGTTGTTCACATAATGACGAGATCACCTAATGACACAATTCTCAGAAGGTATCCCTGTCATTAAGCAATGCATGACTATAAGTTCTTGTCATTGCTCTTCAGAAAATTGATGCTTAGATATTTTAATATTCATCTCAATTTCACCCCATTAAGTAATAGGCTGGCTCTTGAATCCTGCTTTAAAATTAATACCCTAAATTTCATTGTCATTATGTTTAGTTACTTAATTTTATGTTTTTCCTTTCTCCAATATTGTACACTTACAATATGATCAATAAATGAAAATGATGGGACATGACTCATATGATTTGAAGGTTTAAAGTATATTATCTGTTGCCTTAAATATGTATGGGTAAAAATAAATGAGATACAAAATAAATTTTCAAATTACAAAGAACTTTTATCAAATAAACAATAAATATCTTATAAATGTGAATGATTGGAAGTGGGGGCTGGAATCTTTTCCATTAAATAATCTACCAGTTTACACCCTGGAGATTTTCTCCAAGATTCCTTCACATTGCCCTATGGCTCTATATTTGTGTGTAAATTATAAGTATAAGGATAAAAGAAAGAGAAAGAGAGAGAGAGAAAGCTGTAGTCATTTAAAAGTCAGTCATTACTGGATACTCAAAGTTAGAGTTGGGACATCAAAAACAAATAGCACCTCATAAACAGAGAGAGAAGAAGGAAGAATTACAAGAACAAGAGACAGCATGAAAAAAGCCCCAGAAACAATAAAGCTATAACACCATTAGAAAATAACTATACCAGTAAAAATACAAACATAAATAAAAAATGATTAACAGCAACAGACAAGGAAATTAGATAGACCTTGTAATATTCTGGCAGGACTCTAGGCAGCCTAGGATTTCCCTCTCCCCTTTCACACTTCCTCCCAGAAACAGAATAAGAATGGAGCTGACTACACCATACAAGATAGAATAGTTACTGAATTTGTATTTTACAGAAAAGAATTGCCAATTTTCAATAGTTTCTAAAGGTCTGTGGTAAATAAGCGAGTAAATTTTAACTTAATATAATCATGTTTTCTAGATCCTTGTTTTGTTAAAGTGTCCTTCAAATTCTGGTATAATTTGGAGGATAAAAATAAAAGTAGTTATCAAGAATAAAGGTGGTACCTTTCATGTGTATTTTTAACCTGTACTTTTCACTTTCAACTAACGTTTGCTGACATGATATTGCCATTTTATTTTAGTTAAACACTGTTCAGTTATCTGCTTGCATTAATTTCCTTACACATTTTGGAATTTTTTAGTTTATTTTTATACCAATCATGTTCTAGTGATGGGAACTTTCTGTCACATCCCAATCCATCTGTTATTAAATAAGCCATTTTTCAAATAAATAAACATTTTAAAGCCATAAATATTAACTTGCTTAAAAATAAATTTAATATGGGTTTATTTAATAAAATCCAATTTAGCTAAACTTGGGTTGATTATGATTGTCTTGGATATATTACGGAGAATAATCCCGGGAATAAATTATTAGAGATGCCTTTATTTAACACACACAAATGAAGGCCATTATTTAAAATAATAATTTTAACAATATGCTGCAGTATATCAAGCTTTATAGGTACAGAGTAAGGACATAGCAAAGTGGATTGAGATTGATGCTTGCACTTCACTATATTTCCTGCAAATCCTTTATTCACACTATGGGCAAATTTGGGCATGTGCAGCATGTAATATTTGTCTTCCAGAGGCTCCACTAAAAAAGGAAAAAAGATCCACAAAAGTGTGTTGTTCAATTTCAGGTTAAAATGAGGCTCAGGGAATATTATGATCACTTTTTTTTATTTTTCAGAAACAAGGTCTCGCCATATTGTCCATGTAGGGGTGCAGTGGCTATTCACAGGCATGATCATCGAGCACTATAGCCTTGAACTCCAGAGCTCAAGCAATCCTCCTATCTCAGCCTCTTGAATAACTGGGTCTACAGAAGCATGCCATTGTACCCAGTATATTCACATTTTTATACAAATAAATCATAGGTTAAGTTTATTACAGAAATCATTTGATAAGTTGCATGTGGACTATAGAATACTTTAAAATATTTCACTAAAGAATTATATTGCCTTGCTTTGTTAAATACATCTCTATAAATGTTTATTCAAGGATTTAAAGAATACTATAATTTTGGAAAGTTATAAAAAATTCAAATAAATTTTCTGAAAATTCATATGAAAATTGTACTACTACATTAAGTGAAAATGACAGAGAAAGATATTTATGTACAACAGTCCACTTTGATTTGGTTTTATATGTTTTACATATTATTTTACTTTTTATTTTTAAGGTAGACTTGCTGAACTTAATAGAAATCTTTACATAGAACTTGAATGTTATTCTGTAACTAACATGATTTCCCCATTTTTACTATTTGCTTAAAGGTTTTATGAGGAATTTCTCCCCGTCCTTTCACCAGCTAAACATTTACTATGCTATAATGTTGTAATTCTGTCTCCTGACATAACATGATACTTCAAATGCTTATTTTTTAACACAAATATATCCACTTTTATATGTCATCATGAATGTATATGTTCATATATTTTCTCTAACAAGCTCTATTGAAGATGGAGTTTATTGCTTTTATCTTTGGAGGCACAAACTGGTTTGTAAAATATCCTGTACACAGTAGTGACATTAATCTACCTGTCAAATTAGTATTATCCACGTGTGAATACTTGTTCAGTTACATACCATACTATGAAGCAAACACAACATAGAATAAGAATGTTCTCTTAGTCCTATAAAATGTTTGTTTAAAAGAATTCCTTGGCCAGACATGCTGATTCATGCCTACAATCCCAGCACTTTGGGAGGCCAAGGTGGATGGATCACCCGAAGTCAGGAGTTCAAGACCAGCGTGACCAACATGGCAAAACTCCATCTCTAATAAAAATACAAAATTAGCTGGGTGTGGTGGTGGGCGCCCGTAGTCCCAGCTACTTGGGAAGCTGAGGCAGGAGAATCACTTGAACCCAGGAGGTGGAGGTTGCAGTGAGCCAAGATCATGCCACTGCACTCCAGCCTGGGTGACAGAGCAAGACTCTCTCTAAAAGACAACAACAACAACGAAAATTCTTTTATATAAACTGAACATATTTTTTGGAAATAAATAAATTTTACTTAGAAATTACTAATAAATATCTATAATAAAACACAATTAATAAATATTTTTGATATTGATTTTATCTAAAATTTTCCTGAATTCATTGAAATCCATGATGATAATCAATGAAATTATGAATTTTATAAATTATAAAAATTATGAAATTGGAAATTATGAATAAAGATTAATCTAATTTAGATATTACAACTTTAAATGCAAATAATTGTAAAAAGACATTATGTAATCAGGGTAATGTGTATCCATGTTCTATTTGTCATTACACAGGTAAATAGAAGATAGTTTGGAAGTCGCAAGAAAGACAAATTTTGAAGTTAAAATCCTGTCCTTCATAACAGCTGTATAACATTGAGCAAGTTACTAAAGATTTCTGATTTTTTGGATCCCTCTTGAACAACTGACACATATTTCATGAAGTTCTTTGAAAACTGAGTAAAAATGTATAGCTAATACAGCCACAGCCACATAGTAAACATTCAATAAATATTAGGATATCCCTACTCATTATTTTCCCTTCATTTCTCATATCTGAAATGCCTGTATGCCTGCTTAATAATATTATGCCTAAAGAGCACACTGTGGTTAATTTTCACTGAAGAGAAGAAAAAAATTCCAAGTTTATGTAGTGTGCTCTATAAATAAAAACTTCTGGCTTAATTAAATTTCAATAGATAAAAATGCATTTGCTTAGCTGAGTTTTCTGGTTAAAAAAAAAACAGATTTGTACAATTCAAGGACATTCTTTTATAGCTAGCAAATTTCTTTAGCCTTAGAGAAGTCCAGTAGCAACTGAATAGTTTGTTATTTTTTTCTCTTTATAAGCATTAGCTAAACAGAATTTTTTTTGAAATATATATGGAGATTGGAACAAGATAGCTGACTAGACACAACCAGAAAGTGCCAATTCCATTGAGATAGCAAGTTTTCAAGTAAACCAACATAATTTGGACATATCTTTGGAGACTAAAGACCAAGAATGGATGGAGATGTGACGTAACGTAGATGCTGAGGCTGACGAGGGACGAGGCTGGGACCCTGCACAGGATACTCAAAAGCTTGGGCTAGTTTCTGGCCCCAAATGGCTCCTGGAGAACAGGTAAGTGAAGGGACCAGGGAATTGCCAAACCTCACCATGAACCTCTTGGATTCTGACTCTAGGAACCTCCACAAATTCCCTAAGGAAATTTAAGTTGACATGGGGATCTGCCTGGAGAATAGACAGAGATAGGACTTCAGCTGGTATGAAACCAGAAGCCTTTGTGCACAGGGCAGCTCCAGTGTGGCATGGCTGTAGGTGCCCATCCTCCAGGGCTCCTCATCTCCCTCCTAGAAGCTGTAGTCCTAGCTGACTGCTGGGCCAGGAGAAAGCAGGGCCAACTTTCTAGTGAATTTGGGGTGCATCTGTTCTGCAGGCCATCCTGCCTACCAGCCCCTCTCAGGGCCCCTGCCTGGCTGCCTCGCAGAAGCATGTGCCCAGCACAGCCTTTGCTGCCTAGCCTGGGTGCTTTGCTCCAACTGATTACATTCCAGGTGGCCTGGGAGCACTTTGGATCCCCCAGGGCACCCAAAACCTGATGTCAAGGGTTCATAGGACAAAGCTGTGTGCTGATCCAGGGCAACCCAGGGCTGCTACATGCAGCTTCAGAATGCCAAACCAAGATCTGTGGCCATGGAGCAAGAGAGGAGCCTCCACCTCAGAAAACTGAGAAGGATGAGATGTGTGTGTTCATGGAAAGGAGGGGGGAGTGGGGTATGCCTCCCTCCATAGGGCCAACCCAGAAAAGATGCGAGATACCTCTACTCTGGCCTCTGCACAGGAAGCCCTGTGGCCTGGAATGCCTAACAGAAAAAAATGTGGGCATAGTGCCAATGATCTGAGGTGATTCCCCCAAGACCTAAGAACATACCAGGTGAGAGGATCACCTCTCTTCTCCACGCACTACAGAGCATAACTGCAAATCCAAGAAAATACAGAGCAACAGCTGTGTAAGAGCGTATCTGCTGTCCATATAAATACAAACTCCAAAGATAAATGAGCTAAACACCCTACTTAAATAACATAGAGTGGTAAGCTGTATAAAAAGACAAGACCCAACCATCTGCTGTCTTCAAGAGTCCCATCTCACATGTAATGATACCCACAGGCTCAAAGTAAAGGCATGGAGAAAGATCTATCATGCAAATGGAAAACAAAAAAGAGCAGGAGTCACTATTCTTATATCAGATAAAACAGACTTTATACTGATAAAAATTAAGAAGGACAAAGACAGACATTACAGAATGATAAAGGGTACAATCTAATAAGAAGACTTAACTATGCTAAATATATATTCATCTAATATTGAAGCACCCAGATTCATAAAACAAGTTTTTCTTTGCCTCTGAAAAGACATAGACAGCTACATATATAGTGGAAGACTTCAAAACACCATTGACAACTTTAGACAGATTATTAAGGCAGAAAACTAACAGAAAAACACCTCTGAAATTAAACTTGACACTTGACCAATTAGACCTAATAGTCATCTACAGAACACTTCACCCAACAACCACAGAATACACATTCTTCTCATCTGCACAAGGAACATATTTTGACTGAACACATGCTCAGTCATAAAGCAAGTCTGAAAAAATTCAGTGTAATTGAAATCATACCGAGCATACTCTCAGACCACAGTGTGATAAAAAATGGATAATAGCAAGAAAGCCCCTCAAAATTACACAAATACATGAAAACTAAACAACTTGCTTTGGAATAACTCTTGTGTGAACAAACCTAGCAGAAGAAGATAAATAATTAAAGTTGGAGAAAAACTGAATGAAAAGGAGTTGCAAAAATCAATAGAAAAATTAGTAAAACCAAGAGTAGCTTCTTAAAAAAATAAACAAAATTTACAGACCATTAGCTAGATTAACGAAGAAAAAAAGTGTAAAAATCCAAATAAGCATAAGCAGAAATGGCACAGATGATGTTATAACTGATTTCACAGAAATGTAAACTATTCTCAGAAAAATACAATGAAGAATTATATGCAGAAAAATTAGAAAATATAGAAGATAGGGACAAATCCCTAAAAACACACAATCTCCCATGATTGAATCAGGAAGATATTGAAACCCTAAATAGACCAATATTGAGCTCTGAAATTGAATCAGTTAAAAAAAAAACTAACAACCAAAAAAAACCTCACACCAGGTGGTTTCACAGCTGAATTCTACCACATGTACAAGGAAGTACTGGTACCAGTTTTACTAAAACTAGTTCAAAAAATCAAGGAAGAGGGGATTCTTCCTAACTCATTCTATGAGGCCAGCATCAGCCTGATACCAAAATCTGGCAGAAACACAAGAACAATGAAAAAATTTTAGGCCAATATTTGTGATGATTATAAACACAAAAATCCTCAAAAAAACACTAGATAAACAAATCCAGCAGCACATCAAAAAGTTAACACACCACGATCAAGTAGGTATTAGTCCTTGGATGCAAGGCTGGTTCAACAGATGTAAATCAATAAAAGTGATTCACCATATAAACAGAGTTAAAAGCAAAATCCAAATTATTATTTAAATAGATATAGGAAAAGCTTTTGAAAAATTCAACAGGACTTCATAATTAAAACCATTGACAAACTAGTCATAGAAGAAACATACCTCAAAATAATAAGAGCCACCAATGAAATACCCACAGCAAAAGCCATACTCGATGGTCAAAAGCTGGAAGCATTCCCCTTGAGAACTAGAATAAGACATGGATGCCCATTTTCATCACTCCTATTCAACATAGTACTATAAATTCTAGCCAGAGCAACCAGACAAGATAATTTTTTTTTTTTTTACAAAAAGCTATCCAAATAGAATAGAAAATGAAGAAGTCAAGCTATCTCTCTTAGCTGATGACATGATTCTATACCTAGAAAACCCAAAGACTCTACCAAAAGGCTCTTAGAACTCATAAATGACTTTAGTAAATTTTCAGGATACAAAATCAATGAACAAAAATCAGCGGCATTTCTATACACAAATAATGTCCAGGCTGAGGGTCAAATCAAGAGCATAACACAATTTACAATAACCACAAAGAAAATGAAATACCTAGAAATACAGCTAACTAAGGAGGTCAAAGATCTCTATAAGGAGAACTACGAAACACTTCTGAAATAAATAAAAAATGATGGCCGGGCATGGTGGCTCACTCGTGAAATCCTAGCACTTTGGGAGGCTGAGGCAGGCGATCACGAGGTCATGAGTTCAAGATCAGCCAGACCAACATGGTGAAACTCCGTCTCTACTAACAATACAAAAATTAGCCAGGTGTGGTGATGTGTGCCTGTAATCACAGCTACTCAGGAGGCTGAGGCAGGAGAATAGCTTGAACCCAAGAGACGGAGGTTGCAGTGAGCCGAGATCACACCACTACCACTACACTCCAGCCTGGGTGATAGGGTGAGATTCCATCTAAAAATAAATAAATAAAAACAAACAAACAAATAAATAAATAAAAGATGACACAAATAAATAGAAAAATATTTCATGTTCATAGACTGGAAGAATGAAGATTGTTAAAATGGCCATACTACCCAAAACAATTTGCAGATTCAATGCTATTTGCATCAGACTACTAATGACATTCTTCACAGAATTAGAAAACTATTCTAAAATTTACATGGAGTCAAAAAAGAACCCAAAGAGACAAGGCACTCCTAAGCAACAAGAACAAAGCCAGAAGCAACACACTAACCAACTTCAAACGACACTATAAGGCCAAAGTAGCCCAAATAGCCTGGTACTGGTACAGAAACAGACACAGAACAATGAAACAGAATAGAAAACTCAAGAATAAAGCTGAACACCTACAATCATCTGATCATAGACAAGGCTGGAAAAAAATAAGCAATGGGGAACAACTCCCTGTTCAATAAATGGTGCTGGGATAACTGGGTAGTATTTGCAGAAGAATGAAACTGGAACCTTACCTTTCATGATATACAAAGATCAACTCAAGGTGGATTAAAAATTTTAATGTTAAGTCCTCAAAAAAAAAAAAAAATCCTAGAAGAAAACCTAGGAAATATCCTTCTTAACATTGGCCTTGGCAAAGAATTTTTGGCTAAATCTCCAAAAGCAATGACAACAAAACAAATATTGACAAGACAAGAGGGATCTAATTAAACTAAAGACCAATGCACTTGTATTTTCATCGCCACGCTATTCACAGTAGCAAAGACATTGAATCAATCTAGGTGCTCATCAATGATGAATTGAATAAAGAAGATGTGGTACATATACACCATGGAATACTTCACAACCATAAAAAAGAACAAAATCATGTCCTTTGCAGCAACATGGATGCAGCTGGAGGCCATTATCCTAATCTGATTAATGCAGGAACAAAAAATCCTAGAAATTTCTTACAAGTAAATATTTGATTATTTATAAGTGGGAACTAAACATTGAGCACACATGTACATAAACATGGGAACAATAGATGTTATGAAGTACTGAAAGGGGAAGAGAGAGAGGAGTCATGGGTGAAAAAAATACCAATTGGATACCATGCTCACTACCTGGATGACAATATCCATACCTGAAACATCAGCATCATGCAATAAATCTGCATATGTACCCCGTGTATCTAAAATAAAAGTTCACATTTAAAAATATGTATATATGTATTCAATATAACTTATACTACTCATGAGTCATTGAATATTTTTTATTGACTGTACATTTTAAGTATTAAATAGAAAATATAAGGACAACTTTGTATTTAATTCAAACAATTCCATTTTATAAAAATAATGATGTTGCTACATTAAAAATACACTAAAATAAATGAAATATAATTTTTTAAACAATTCAGATAAAATTAGTTTATGCTGTGAGGTCTGGCATTCAATGCTGAGGGGTTATAAAAACTTTTTAAAATGCCGTTTTAAATACAAATACCCACCTACTGTCACTTAAGTTCACTCCAAATATACTACCAATCATCCTGGTTTCCATCTTGTGCATCCATGAGTGGCTCACTCATGGTTTATCCCAAATGAAGCACGCATACCTACATGTTTGAGTAAGAGAAAACTGAATACAGAAGTACAGACAAAGTCATTTAGAAACCCTGGCAGAAGAACTAGCATTTTCACTGCTGCTACAGTAGATCAATATTGAGATGCTTCAAAGGGAAAAAACAGTATCCATCAGCAATGGGTATTTTTTTAGCGCTAACAAAAAAGAAAAATCAATATCCTTGTTCCAAAAGAAGCTGTATACACCGTGACAAATTATCCTAATGACCATCAACTATATAAGTAATGATCCTGTGGAATATCACCAAGAAAAAAAAAACTGTAGTCACACAAAATAATCATATTACCAACACAAAAATCCTTTACACACATAGGAAAACATTTCTTACCTTTAGTTGATAATTGATAGCTGTTTATACTAGCCATTGTGCTACTCTGCGATGTGCTTAAGTCCTTTGCACATTTTTCTTTTGAGTTGGCTGTCTTTTTAACAATTTATTTGTTGTTCTTGTTTTTTATTATATGCAATGCAAATATCTTGTCTTCCCATGTGATTCGCCTTTTCACTATCTTAATTGTGTCTTCTGATAAACAGAAGTTTCTAATCTTAATGGAGGACAGTTAATTAATCCTTTAATTTATAGTATTTTATGAGACCTAGGAAATACTTTCCAATTATAAACTCCTGAAGCTATTCTCCCATGTACTCTCCTGAAGAATTTATTGTTTCACATCTTGTACTTAAATCTACAATCTACTTATAATTGTTATTTTTTTCATATAGTGTTAAGCAGGAAATAAGATTAAAAATGTGTCTTTCTATATGTTAGAACATTGGGCATATTTTTGAAGAAGAAAGTAATAAAATAACTTTTTCATACATTGACAATTCTGAGAAAAATGTTCCATATGGTGTCATTAAATATGACTACTGTCATTTGCAAATACTCTTTTTTACATTATGGAAGATCTCTTTCATCTCTTGTTTGCTCTAGGAATTATTATGAATAAATGTTAGATTAATACAGATATAAAAGTGTTATATTTTCCTGATGGAAAGGTGATTTCCAAAATATTTTTCTGAAAGATCATTATTTTAGTGACACTTTGACTTTAAAAATCTATATTGTATGATAAGCACATAGCTACACCAGCCTTACTTTGATTACAGCTTATACATATCATTTTTCCCTTCTTTATATTTCATACTTTCTATATTTTTAATTTAGGTGTATCTCTCGTGGGAGCACAAATTTTTTCTAACACCGCCCTCCACCCCCTACTTGAAATCTGATAATCTGATTTAATTGGAGAACCTGATTCAATTGAAGAATCTGGTTCTATTTATTTTTAGTGTAATTATTATATTTGGGTTTTAATCTACTACCTTCTATGCACTTAACTATTTTTTAACCCTGTTTAAGTTCTTTGTTTTTCTAATTATTTTTTTCTCTTGGATTAAATTATTTATAATACTGAGGTCTTTTTGTTGTACTATTTTTATTCTATAAGTTTCATACTATTAATTTGTTAAATGCCCACTTCTTAAATGCACTATTTTACTAGTGGCTACCCTAAAACTTATCAAATGCATTTGTAATGAATTCAAATGTAATTGGAATTACTTTTCAAAACAAAGCAAGGACCATGAAACATTAAAACTCTACTTTCTCTCTTACCTTCTGTGCGACTGTTCACATGTGCTTAAATTCTGGATGTGTTTAAACTCTACAAGTTATTGTTATTATTACACCAATATTCATTTAAATTTATCCATATCCTTGCACTCTGCAATGTTCTTTCTTCCCTCCTGCTTTTCCATAATTTCACCTTGGGTGGTTATAATCCTACTGCTTAAAAAAATCATTTTATTATTATTTTAAATCTTTGTTAATACTGATTTTTTTCAAAGTTTGTATAAACATGTCTATTTTGGCCTTCAAGTTTTTATTAATTTTTTTCTGGCTACAGAATTACTGTTTGGCAGGTTTTCTTGTTTTTGTTTTTTAGAACTGTAAAAAGTTCATTCCATTTGTCTTTTCTTTTCCAGTAAATCTGTTTGATAAGTGAGCTGTCAGATTTATGGCTCATTTGTTGAAGATGATGTGTCTTTATTGTCCTTTGGCTTCTTTTAAAATTTCTCATTGTCTTTGATTATCAGTACTTCTGCTATTTTCCTGTTTCCAGGCACAGTAGCTCACACCTGCAATCCCAGTAGTTTAGAAGGCCGAGGCAGAAGGATTACTTGAGGCCAGGAGACCAGCCTGGGCAACGAAGCAAGACCTTGCCTCTACAAAAAATTAAAATTAAAAAATAAAAGAAAAATAAAAATTTTTTTCTGGATGCATTTATATTTGCATTATCATGCTTGAGATTTGTAGCATTTCTTTTTTCTGTGGCTTGATGTATGTGATCAATTTCAACATTTTCATTAAGTAGCTTGTAAAATATTGCTTCTATCTAATTCTCCTTCTGTTTTATTTTGCTCTCTCTCTCTCCCCACCTCACTCACTCTCATTCTCACGCTCACTCTCTCACTATCTCTTCATTGATTATTGTACAATACACTTAAATTTTCTATGAGTTAAATTTCCTTATTATGCCCCATAAGTCACCTGTACTCATTTTGGGAGTCTTAAAATTATTTTCTCAACATACTTCAGTTTTCATACTTTTTCTATTATCCAGTTTACTAATCATCTATTCATTATGAAGACTATTTATTACATTTTTCATTTTTTTTTTTTTTTTTGAGACTGTCTCACTCTGTTGTCCAGGCTGTAGTGCCATGGCATGATCTCAGCTCACTGCAGCCTCAACCTCTCAGGCTCAAGTGATCCTCCCACCTCTCAGCCTATCTAGAAGCTGGAACTACGGGCACATATCACTACTCTGGGCTATGTTTTTATTTTGTTGTTGAGAATGTTTTGCCATGCTGACCAGGCTGTTCTCAAACTCCTAGGCTCAAAAATCTACCCACCTTGGCCTCCCAAAGTGCTGGGATTAGAGGCATGAGTCATCATATCTGGTCATTACATACATAATGTTAGGTATTTTTCATTATAATAATGATTATCTGATTCTTTATGTAGAGTTTTATTTACCTTGTAGTCTAGTCCATGTACATATTTAGTTATGACATGAAATTTTCAATCACTTATAGGTTTCTGTCAATTGCCTGCTTTTCCCTTCTGTTTTCTAGTTATGGGTTTATTTTGCCTGGTATATTTTTAATAGATTCCATATTAAGTATAAAAATTTTAAAGAAAATTTGAGGATCCAGATGGCATTGTTCCTCTAAAGATAATTTAATGTTGCTAGAGACTAGCAAATGCAGTAGGAGGCTGATGATCTTAAACCAATCAGAAATTGATCTGATTCAAAGTTGGGCTTCAATCTTTGTAAGTCACTCTCCCTCAGCACTGTGCTAGAACTAGAAACTATTCATTTTCTCCATCTTTCACTTATTAAAATTGAACAAATGACTTGAGAAAAAAGAATCGTGAATATTAGCCTCATCTCTATATACTTGTATTTAGAATTTTGGCCTCTTAAGCCTTTGATGCCTTAACAATTTTGTTAGGCTGGCATATTTGTTGAGTGACCTGAAATGCTGCCAGTTCTGAGTGAGGTTCAGAACAGAAGAGGATTCTGCAACAGGTCCAGGCTGCTGGGCAAGCTGCTCTGCCACTTGGGCCATATGACCCAAGCAGATTCAATGTGCTTAAGGTTTCAGAGGCAGATAGGGATTGTATTAGTCAGGGTTCTCTAGAGGGACAGAACTAATAGAATATATTTATATATAAAAGAGAATTTATTAAGGAGAATTGACTCACACAATCACAAGGCAAAGTCCCATGATAGGCCGTCTGTAAGCTGAGAAGCAATAAAGCCAGTAGTGGCTCAGTCTGAGTCCCAAATCCTTAAAAGCAGGGAAGCTGACAATGCAGCCTTCAGTCTGTGGCCTAAGGTCCGGAAGCCGCTGGTAAACCATTGGTGTAAGTCCAAGAGTCCAGCAGCTGAAGAACATGGAGTCTGATGTTCGAGAGAAGGAAGAATCCAGCAAAGGAGAAAGATGAAGGCTGGAAGACTCTGCAAGTCTGTCTCTCCCACTTTCTTCTGTCTGCTTTATTCTAGCCGCACTGGCACTTGATTGGATGGTGCCCACCCAGATTGAGGGTGGGTCTGCGTCTCCCAGTTCACTGACTCAAATATTAATCTCTGGCAACACCCTCACAGACAGACCCAGGAATAACAGTTTGCATCCTTCAATCCAATCAAGTTACATATAACATTGACCATCACAGAGATGCTGTTTAGAGCCTTTGGCAGGTCCCCATAGGTGAATCACAGTGGAGGCCTCTAGGATTTTGGAGCAAGGACCTGTCATCTTCTGCAGATAACTACTCTGCTTTTAAGACAAAGCTCTTGACCTGTTACTGGGCCTTGGTAGAAACTCAATGTTTGACTATGTGTCACAAAGTTACCATGAGACCTGAACTGCCTATCAGGAACCGGGTGCTTTCTGACCCATCTGGCCATAAAGTTGGGGATGCACAGCAGCATTCCATCATCAGATGCAAGTGGTATATACGTAATCAAGCTCAAGCAAGTCCTGAAGGCACAAGTAAGTTACATGAGAAAGTGGCTCAAATGCCCATGGTCCCCACTTCTGCCACCCTGCCTTTTCTCTCCCATCCTGCATGGATGGCTTCATGGAGACTTCCCTCTGATCAACTGACAGAGGAACAGAAGACTGGGGCCTGGTTTACAGATGGTTCTACATGATACGCAGGCACCACCCAAAAGTGGACAGCTGTGGCACTGCAGCCCCTTTCTAGGACATCCTTGAAGGACAGTGGTGAGGAGAAATCTTCCCAGTGGGCAGAACTGGGCAGTGCACCTGGTTGTGCACTTTGCTTGGAAGGAGAAATGGCCAAATGTGGCTGTAGCAAATGGTTTGGCTGGTTGGTCAAGGACTTGGAAGAAGCATGATTGGAAAATTGGTGACACAAAGAAATTTGGGAAAGAGGTATATAGATGGACCTCTCTGAGTGGTCAAAAACTGAAGATATTTGTGTTCCGTGTGAATACTCAACAAAGGGTGACCTCAGCAGAGGAGAATTGTAATAATCAAGTGTATAGAATGACTCATTCTGTGGACACCACTCAGCCTCTTTCTCCAGACACCCCTGTCATCGCCCAACGAGCTCATGAACAAAGTGGCCATGGTGGCAGGGATGGAGGTTATACATGGGCTCAACAACATAGAATTCCACTCACCAAGGCTCACCTGGCTATGGCTACTGCTGAGTGCCCAATTTGCCAGCAGCAGAGTCCAACGCTGAGCCCTCAATATAACATCATTCCTTGAGGTGATCAGCCAGCTACTTGGTGGCAAGTTGATTATATTGGGCCTCTTCCATCATGGTATGGGCAGTGATTTTTCCTCACTGGAATAGACACTTATTCTAGATATGGGTTTGCCTATCCTGCATGCAATTCTTCTGCCAAGGCTATGATCTGTGCACTCACAGAATGCCTTATCCACCATCACAGCATTCCACACAGCATTGCCTCTGACAAAGGCACTCACTTTATAGCTAAAGAAATGTGGCAGTGGGCTCATGCTTATTAAATTCACTGGTCTTACCATGTTCCCTATCATCCTGAGGCAGCTTGATAGGATTGACAGAATGATAGAATAGCCTCTTGAAGTCAAAATTTCAATGCCAATTAGATGACAATACTTTGCAGGGCTGAGGCAAAGTTTTCCAGAAGGCTGTGTATACTCTGAATCAGTGTCCAATATATGATATTGTTTCTTCCATAGCCAGGATTTACTGGTCCAGGAATCAAGGGCTGGAAGTGGAAGTGGCACCACCCCACTATTATCCTTATTGACCCACTAGCAAAATTTTGGCTTTTTGTTCCTCTAACATCATGTTCTGCTGGCCTAGAGGTCTTAGTTCCAGAGGGAAGAATGCTGCCACCAGGAGACACAACAATGATTCCATTAAACTGGAAGTTAAGATTGCCACCTGGCCACTTTGGGCTCCTCCTACCTCTAAGTCAACAGGCTAAGAATGGAGTTACATTGTTGGCTGGGGTGATAGCCCTGAACTATCAAGATGAAACCAGTCTACTACTCACACAACAGGAGTGAGAAAGAGTAACTGTAAAATACATGAGATCCCTTAGGGCATCTCTTAGGTTACCATGCCCTGTAATTAAGGTCAATGAAAAACTACAAAGACCCAATTCAGGCAGGGCTACAAGTGGCTCAGACTTTTCAGGAATGAAGATTTGAGTCACTCCAACAGGTAAAAAACCATGACCTGTTGAGGTGCTTGCTAAAGGCAAAGGGAATACAGAATGAGTAGTAGAAAAAGGTAGTTATCAATACCAGCTGTGACCATGTGACCAGTTGCAGAAATGAGGAGTGTAATTTTTATGAGTATTTCCTCTTTATATTGTTAAAAATATGTTTGTGCATGTATACACTTATACTAAAAAAAACTTCATTTTCTTTTCTTTTTTCTTTATCATGTGACAGAAAATTTATTAACTTTATATCCTCATTTAAGTGTTGTTAACATTATGCAACAGCATTTAGGTTAAGAATTAATGTGCTTCTGATTATACGAAGGATAGCTATATGATGTTAGGTGTAATTACAACCTTATTTTCTTATTTGAAGGTTAAGTATGATTTCAGATGTATAGGGGTTCAGGTTGACAACAGGTGGACTTGTGATGTTTAATATTAAGTGTCAACTTCATTGGATTGAAGGATGCCTAGAGAGCTGGTAAAGTATTGTTTCTGGGTGTGTCTGTGGGGGTGTTGCCAGAGGAGATTAACATTTGAATTAGTGGACTGGGAGAGGCAGACCCATCCTCATTGTGGGTGGGCTCCATCAAATTGGCTGCCAGGCAAGCTAGAACAAGGCAGGTGGAAGAAGGAATAAGCTGGCTTGCTGAGTCTTCTGGCTTTCATCATTCTCCCATGCTGTATGCTTCCTGCCCCTGAACATTAGACTCCAGGTTCTTTGGCCTTTAAACCCTAGACTTACACCACTGATTTGCCAGGGGCTCTTGGGAATTCAGATGCAGACTGAAGGCTGCACTGTGAGCTTCCATACTTCTAAGGCTTTTCGATTTAGACTGAGCCATTATGGCTGTCTACCACCTCAGCTTGCAGGCAGCCTATCCTGGGACTTCACCTTACGATTGTGTGAGTCAATTCTCCTTAATAAATTCCCTCTCATATATACGCATACCCTATTAGTTCTGTCCCTCTGGAGAATCCTAATGCAGCTTTCAGTTTTGAAATAAGCATTTTTAACCTTTATTATCATCCAAAGGATTGGTTTACCACAGATGGTCCAAAACAGTAATGGTATACATATATAGATGTGTGTGTGTGTATATGTATATATGTGTGTGTGTGTATATATATGTGTGTATATATATGTATATATATGTGTGTGTGTATATATATGTGTATACATATAGTGTGTGTATATATTATATGGGGGTTTTGTTGTGTCCCTACACAAACCTCATCTTGAATTGTAGTTCCCATAATCCTCATGTGTCGTGGGATGGACTGCTGAGAGGTAACTGAATCATCGGGACAGTTAACCTGCATGCTGTTCTCATGATACTGAGTTCTCACAAGACCTTAGGGTTTTATAAGGGCCTTTTCCCCACTTCACTCTGAACTTCTCTCCTTGCTGCCATCTGAAGAATGATGTGTTTGCTTCCCCTTCTGCCATGATTGAAAGTTTCCTAAGGCCTCCCCAGCTGAGGCAGGAAAATAGGGTTTGGAGGCAGGGAACATAAGGCCAATTCACACTTAAGCTATAACAGGAAATATCCTCGCCATAGGGTATATGCCATAAATATCTTTGTAACTTTACTTCATTCTCTCCATTTACATAGGGCATACCCAAAGTAACCAATGGAATCCTCTAGGGGGTATTTAAACTCCCCAAAATTCTGTAATGGGGCCTTTGAGGTACTATGCTCAGGCCTGCTCCCACACTGTGGAGTGTACTTTCATTTTCACTAAAACCCTTCATTCCTTCCTTTTCGTGCGTTTTGTCCAATTCTTTGTTCAAGATGCCAAGAACCTGGAAGCCCTCCATCGTTAACATAGCCATGATAAACTGTGAGTCAATTAAATCTCTTTCCTTTATAAATTACCCAGTCTCTGGTATGTCTTCATTAGCAGTGTGAGAACTGACTAATACAATAAATTGGTACCAGTAGAGTGGGATGTTGCTGTAAAGTTATCCCAAAAAGTGCAAGTGACTTTGGAACTGGGTAACAGGGAAAGCTTGGAACAGTTTGGAGAGCTCAGAAGAAGACAGAAAAATATTAGAAACCTTGAAACTTTCTAGAACCTTAGCGGGCTCAGAAGACAGGAAAAAAAATGGGAAAGTTTGGAAATTTTTAGAGACTTGTTGAATGGCTTTGACCAAAATGCTGATAGTGATATGGACAATAAGGTCCAGGCTGAGGTGGTCTCATTGGAGGTGAGGAACTTGTTCTGAACTGGAGTAAAGGTCACTCTTGCTATGCAAAGAAACTGGTGGCATTTTGCACCTGTTGTAGAGATCTGTGGAGCTTTGAATTTGAGAGAGATGATTTAGAGTATCTGCCAGAAGAAATTTCTAAGTGGCAAAGCATTCAAGAGGAGTCAGAGCATAAAAATTTGGAAAACTTGCAGCCTGACAATGCCATAAAAAAGAAAATCTCATTTTCTGGGGATAAATTCAAGCCCACTGCATACTAATGAGAAGATGAATGTTAATTGCCAAGAAAATAGGGAAAATGTCTCCAGGACATGTCAGAGACCTCTGTGGCAGCCCTTCCCATCACAGACCTGGAGGTGTAAGAGAAAAAAATGGTTTGGTGGGCAAGGCCCAGGGACCCCCTGCTGTGTGCAGCCTAGGGACTTGTTGCCCTGCATCCCAGTTGCTCCAGATGTTGCTAAAAGGGGCCAAGGTATAGCTTGGGCCACGGCTTCAGAGGATGCAAGCCCCAAACTTGGGAGCTTCCACGTCATATTGAGCCTGTGAATGCACAGATGTCAAGAATTGAAGTTTGGGAACCTCCACCTAGATTTCAGAGAATGTATAAAAACACTTGAAGTCAGGGCAAAAGTTTGCTGCAGGGATGGAACCCTCATGGAGAATCTTTGCTAGGGCAATGTATAAGGTAATGTGGGGTTGGAGCCCCCACACAGAGTCCTCACTGGGGCACTGCCTAGTGGAGCTGAGAGGAGAAGGCCACCATATTCCAGACCCCAGAATGGTAGATCCACCAACAGCTTGCACCATGACCCTGAAAAAGCTGCAGACACTCAATGCCAGCTCGTGAAAGCAGCAAGAAGGGAAGCTGTACCCTGTAAAGCCACAAAGGCAGAGCTGCTCACTGTGGGAGCCTATGTCTTGCATCAGCATGTCCTGGATGTGAGACATGGAGGAAAAGGAGATTATTTCAGAGCTTAAAGACTTAATTACTGCCTCATTGGATTTTGGAGTTGCATGGGACTGGTAGCTCCTCTGTTTTGGTCAATTTCTTCCATGTATAATGGGTGTATGTACCCAATGACTGTCCTTCCATTGTATCTAGGAGGTAACTAACTTGCTTTTGATTTTACAGGCTTATAGGCAGAAGAGATTCACCTTGTCTCAGATGAGACTTTGGAACTGGACTTTTGAGTTAATGCTGGAATGAGTTACTGTTGAAGGCCATGATTGTGTTTTGAACTGTGAGGACATAAGATTTGGGAGGGGTCGGGGGCAGAATGATATGGTTTGGTTGTGTCCCCGCCCGAATCTTATCTTGAATTGTAGTTCTCATAATCCCCACGTGTCTTGGAAGGGACCTAGTTGGAGGTCATTGAATCATAGGGGCAGTTACCTCCATGCTGTTCTCATGGTAGTGAATGAGTTCTCATGAGATCTGATGGTTTTATAAAATAATTTTCCCCACCTATGCTCTGCACTTCGCTCTCTTGCCAACACGTGAAGAACAACATGTTTTCTTCTCATTCTGCCATAAGTGTCCTGAGGCCTCCCAAGCCATGCCCAATTGTGAGTCAATTAACCCTCTTTCCTTTATAAGTTACCTAGTCTCCAGTATGTCTTTATTAGTAGCATGAGAACAGACTAATACTATAAATATATATATATATATACACACACACACACACACACACACACACAGAGGTAGAGAGACTATTTTATGCTCTAAATTACATTACTTATCATTCTATGTGACAGCATGTTAGATTTTTAAAACTCTTAAAATAGGAATTATTATGAACTTTCAATTTGCAAAAATAGTACAGAAAGTTTTAGTGTACTCTTCATTCAGCTTTTCCCAATGACAGCATCTTACACAAATGTTATCTGTGCAAGTACATCAGCAAAATTAGAAAATTGCCTTTGTACAACACTATTAACTAGACAATATAACTTACACCATATGTGCATAAAACTAGTTTTTTAAATGGTTGGTACATTTGATATAATTATATGACCTACTTATATTTTTTTCTATTTTTTTATATTGTGTTATTAATCTTAAAGTACTTTGTGTTTTAAGAAATTAGCACTTTGTCATATGAACTGAAAATATATTACCAGTTTGCAATATCTTAGCAACTTATCTATGCATTTTATATAATTAAAGAACCATGCATTTTATATAATTAAATGTATTAATCTTGTTCCTTATGACTTCTACATTCATTTTTTCTGTCTTTCAATGGAGTTGTAAATTCATTTTCACTTACACCCCATGCATATTCCTGAGCCTTTTACCTTCATTGTAAGAAAATTAAAACTCTTTTCTTCTCTTTCAGTTTTTAGATGACTTTAAAAATAGTTATTGACAATGAATTGATTTTATGTAGTAATGTAATTACTGAATTCTCATATTTTTAAAGAATTTTCTCATTTTTTTATTTTTCAGTTATCAATTTTCTTCTGCCAATGACAATTTTGCTTTTTTCTCTGAAATATTTATATATGATATTTACTCTTCCCCTCAAAATGTCTTGACTAGTATCTTAGAATAATGTTAAATGATAAAGATCGGAGTAGATATCCTTGTACTGTCCTACACTATGAAAATTACTAGCTTTAGTGGTTTCCCATTTAGAATGCAGCTGCCTTTTAAATATTTATAGCTCTATATCCATGTAATAATTCTATGTATATTTATCATGTTAAATACATATCCGTTTTTGATTTGTTAAATAAAATTCAGCATTAATTCCTGATTAAAAAACCAAAAAATTATAGTTTTTAGGATGTATTGATTTTTCTTTTATTATTTATTGATAGAGTCAATAATATTTATACATTCATAACCATGAATAACTTTTGGATTATGTGATATATATTTACATTTATATATTTATATATGTATGGAATTTCTGAATGAAAATTGGCAAAATTTTAATAAGACTTTTGTGTTATATTCATTAGTAATCTGAGTTTATGTCAATTGTTGTGTGTTAATTGGGCTACTTTTTACGAATTTTGGTCTCTATACAAAGTTTGAATCCAAAAACTATCTTGAATCTTTTGTGATTTTTTTTGTGCTCTTAAATATTTTGAATAACATCAGAATTATTTCTTTATTAAATTTGAAAACATTTAGCAGGAAAATCATCTGGATTTGATATGGTGTGTCTCTGTATCTCCACCAAAATCTCCTGTTTAATTGTAATTCTCAAGGTTGGAGGTGGGGCCTCATGGGAGGTGACTGGCTTATTGCGGGGGGGTGGTTTTAATGGTTTATCACCATCTCCCTAGTGCTGGCTTTTGGTGGAGTTCTCATAAGATCTGGTTGTTTGAATATGTGTAGCACCTCCCCCTTTACTCTCTCTCTCTCCTGATGGCCATGTGAATATGTACTTGTTTCCCTTTCACCTTCAACCATGATTGTAAGTTTCCTGAGGCTTACCCAGAAGCAGAAGCTTGTACAGCCCCAGTACAATGAGCCAATTAAGCCTTTTTAAATAAATTAACCCAGTTTCAGTTAGTTCATAGCAATGTGAGAACAGACTAATACAGAAAATTGGTATAGGGAGTGGACAATTGCTATAAATATTTCTGAAAATGTGAAAGTAACTTTGGAACTGGGTAACAGGCAGAAGTTGGAACAGTTTGGAGGGCTCAGAAGAAGACAGAAAGATGAGGGAAAGTTTGAAACTTTTTAAAGACATTTAATTGTTGTAACCAAAGTGCTGATAGTGATATATACAATGAAGTCCAGGCTGAAGTGGTCTCAGACGGATATGAGGAATTTATGTGGAACTGTAGTAAAGGTCTCTCTTGCTATCCTTTACCAAAAAGACTTGCAGCATTGTGCCCCTGCTCTAGAGATCTGTGGAACTTTGAACTTGTGAGTGATAATTTGGGTTATCTGGCGAAAGAAATTTCTAAGAAATAAAACATTTGAGATGAGGCCTGGCTGCTTCCAACAGTATATGCTCACATGTGTGAACAAAGAGATTACTTGGAACTGGAATATATATATAATATATATATATAATATATATGTATACACACACATAAAAAATATATATAATATATATATTTATATAATTTTTTTTTAGTTCTCCTGCCTCAGCCTCCTGAGTAGCTGGGATTACAGGCATGCGCCACCGAGCCCAGCTAATTTTTGTATTTTTAGTAGAGAAGGGCTTTCACCATGTTGGTCAGACTGGTTTTAAACTCCTGACCTCATGATCCACCAGCCTTGGCCTCCCAAAGTGCTGGGATTACAGGTGTGAGCCACCATGCCTGGCCTGGAATGTATATTTAAAAGGGAAGCAGAGTATAAAAGTTTGGAAAATTTGCAGCCTAACCATATGGTAAAAAAAGAAAAAAAACATGTTCTAGGGAAAAATATAAGCAGGCTACAGAAAATTGCGTAAGTAAAGAGGAGCCAAATGTTAATAGCCAAGACAACGAGGAAAATTTCTCCAAAGTATTTCAGAGACCTTTAAAACAGCCCCTCTCATCATGGGCTCGTAGGCCTAGAAGGAAAACGTGGCTTTGTGGGACAGGCCCAGGTCTCTCGCTCTGCATAACCTTGGAACATGATGCCCAGAATCCCAGCCACTCCAGCTCCTGCCATGGCTAAAAGGTCCCCAAATACAATGTCTCAGGTTGCTGCTCCAGAGGGTGCAAGGTGTAAAATGGCTTGGCAACTTCCACGTGGTGATAAGCCTGCAGGTGTGAAGAGGGTAAGAATTGAGGCTTTGGAGCCTCTGTTTAGATTTCAGAGGATATATGAAAACACATGGAGGTTCAAGCAGAAGTTTGCTGCAGGAGTGGAGCCCTCAGGAGAATCTCTAGTAGGGCAATGTGAAAGGAAATGTGGAATTGAAGCCCCCTACATGAGTCCCCACTGAGGAACTTCCTAGTGGAGCTATGAGAAGAGAGCCACCATCCTCCAGACTCCAGAATGGTAGATTCACCTACAGTCTGTACCGTGTGCCTGGAAAAGACACATACATGCAGTGCCAGCCAATGAAAGCAACTGCAGGGACTGTACTCTTCAGAGCCACAGAGATAGAGCTGAACAAGGCTGTGGAAGTTCACCCCTTGCGTCAGCATGCCCTGGATGTGAGACATGGACTCAAAGGAGATTATTTTGGAGCTTTAAGATCTAATGACTGCCCTGCTGGTTTTCAGATTTGCATTTGGCCTGCAGCCCCTTTGCTTTGCCAATTTCTCCCTTTTTGGAACAGGAGCATTAACCCAACACCTGTGCCCCCATTGTATCTTGAAAGTAACTACTTTGTTTTCGATTTTACAGGCTCACAGGTAAAAGGGACTTTCCTTGTCTCAGACGAGTCTTTGGACTTGGACTTTTAAGTTAATCCTGGAATGTGTTAAGACTTTGGGAGACTGTTGGGAAGGTATGATTGTGTTTTGAAATGTGAGAAGAACATGAGATTTAGGAGAGACTGGGGTTGGAATAATATGGTTTGGCTCTGTCCCCACCAAAATATCATGTTGAATTATAATTCCCAATTTTGGATATGGGGCCTGGTAGGAGATGATTGGATTATGGGGGTAGTTTCTAATGGTTTAGCACCATCTCCCTAGTTCTGTCTCATAATAGAGTTGTCACAATATCTGGTTGTTTGAATGTGTGTACCACCTCTCATTTTGCTTTCTTTCTCTTTCCTGCTGGCCATGTGAAGATATGCTTTTCTTTTGCCTTCTACCATGATTGCAAGTTTCCTGAGGCCTCCCCAGAAGCCTATACAGACTACAGAACCATGAACTGATTAAACCTCTTTTCTTTGTAAAATACCCTTTCTCAGGTAGTTCTTTACAGCACTGTGAGAACAGACAAATACAGACAATACAGCACTTAAACATATTTCTAGCAGCTTTTGTATTTTTTTCTTCTCATAATATTCTAGTTACTATATTTTATCTGTCTTCTGTATTGTCTTTAGTCATTTTTTATATTACATGAACATACCCATTGTTTCAAGTGAAGTTGAATAGAGGTAATTTTATTTTTAATTTATAATTTAAGCTCTGGGCTATTTCTAATCTTCAGTCTTACATATTCCTCTGTACAATCGACAGCTCTTCTGAAATACAAAATACACTTGAAAGATTTAATATATTCAAAACCAGTTCTTGAAATTTCTCTCAAAACTAATTTTCCTTTGACGGTTGCCATGTCAGTAAATAGCAATTGTAAACATCCACGTTTTTAAGACACTGAAAATACTTTCTTTCTGCTCTCTTTCTTTCAAACCCCATCAGCTAATACTATTGTCTTCTCCTTCAAAAGATGTTCAGAAACCATAACCTACTCGCATCTTCATATTAACACACTATCCACGGCATTATCATGTCTCTTTTAGAGGGCTGCATTAGACTTCTGAACCATGACCTCACTTCAGTCTTGGATTCACCATGCTAAGTGTCATCTTTTAAAATATGAGAAAATGTCTCCTCCCAATATTACTCAAAACCATACCATAGCTATTTCTCTTCCCCTGCTATTTCCACCTTATTTTTTCTCCTTTCTTCTAAAAAATTTATTATGTCATTATGTAGGACTAATGGTCTAGCAAGTTAGTGTCCCACCAAACAGCTGGAAGGGGTCCTGTCATGGCCCTGATTGTGGTGTTGAGGGCTAAATAAGAGTAGTCTAGAAAGTGGCTGAGGGGCACATTGGTTAGAAATATTGCATCATGAGTAGGGTAACAAGGTGCAGGATGGGGAAGCTAGGTAGCCTGTTTATGGATTAGATGGAAAGTGTTGGATGAAAAGTGAGAAGTGCAGAGTATTTGAACTCTGGCTAAGTGAGAACGGTTTCCAAAGTGAAAAGAGTGAGAAAAAAAAAAAAACAGTGGCCTAAGACAGTGTGTCAAAAGAGCCTGAGTGAGGGGTGTATCTGAGTGGGGCATAGGAAGTAGCTATGACAAGAGCAATGGCCACCACAAAACTACATTTAAAGCACCTGCTAGTGTCACATTTGCTAGCATTCAATGATTAAAACAAGCATCATGTTAAACCCAAAGTCAAAGTGATGAGGATATATACTCTGTCTACTCTATTGGAAGTCACATAGCAAAAAGTATGTAGAATTTTATTACCCAGAAAAATAAATTTGAAAAAAAAATCATTCTTCTTCATCCATCCATACTATTAACCTCATTTTTTATTAATAGTTTAATTTATGAATATTTACAGACTATATTATATACTTTTTTTTTTTGAGACAGAGCCTTGCTCTGTCACCCAGGATGGGTTGCAATAGCACGATCTCAGCTCACTGCAACTTCCGCCTCCCAGGTTCAAGCAATTCTCCTCCCTCAGCCTCCTGAGTGGCTGGGATTACATGCGTGCACCACCACGCCCAGCTAATTTTTGTAATTTTAGTAGAGACGGGGATTCACCATGTTGGTCAGGCTGGTCTTAAACTCCAGGCTTCATGATCCACCCGCCTCAGCCTCCCAAAATGCTGGGATTACAGGTGTGAGCCACTGGGCCCAGCCAATATATTATATACTTTTATGGATACATATGTGACACGTAAAATCTTAAGTTGTAAGTATAGGATCTCAGTATCCCCCATTGTATATATCCACTGTACAGACAATTTACAGTTCATTATCTGAGGCTTTGGTTAGTTTTATATCCAGTTTCATGGGAAATACATTTCTTGCCCTGATTATTCAATGTTTTTATAATTTCTTATGCATTATAAAAATAGAATAAAAGTTTCTTTACTTTGCCATATTTTACCTAAATTTTGTTTATTTTTAAACCATATTACCCATATAAAGTGCATTAAACCCTTGATTGTGTTATCAGAGCAAAATATTTCACCGTTTTAGGCTCTGCCACAACAAACGAGGCCTCTTTATTTATCTTTTTGGACTTTTTTTAAAAAAAGCATTTTCTAATTACCTGCTGTATTTATTTCACTGGCTTCCTCCTGATGGATTTCTTCTACTTACTATACTTCACTTAATTAGTATGCTGATATTAGTACTTACACTGAGATTTGATTCACATACTCAATGACAGAAAAGAAAAAAAAAGTTTATAGCTACTACCAAGGGGATTAACAATATCTTTTAGTGTGTCTGTGGCTGTATCTATAATAGAGTTTCAAACAAGGCTGCATCATAGTAAATGTGGATTTTGTGAGTGTGTTAACTAGTTCTGATTGGTTTCCATGATTTATTTAATTGCACTAGTGCTATTGAAACATAATGAACTTGCAATCAAGAAACTTAAATTATCCTATAGATAATGACAAATAATTAACCTATGACTTTGGCAACTCACTTTAACCTGTGTTTTACTGTTTTGTTTTGTTTTTTTTTCACATGTCAAATGAGTATTCTGGATTCTACATAAGATCTATCCATAATAATCTGATGGAAATTTTTATGCCAACTTAAAATAATTTAAAATAATAAATAAAATAATATCTAGAGGCATGGTCTCTATTCATGAGTTTATATTCTACATGTTAAAAAAACCGTAAAGTTTGGGAATAATTTTCAGTGAAATGAAATAATGTAATTAATCAGGAATGTTAAGGGTCTTACAATTACATCAATGATACCAGTGGTTTTAATACAATGCTTGAGAAATTGTTTTTGAATATCTTATAATAGTCATATTAGAAGAACTAATAATGTTTTGCAGACATTATTATGGAAAAACAAACAGATACTATGTATAGTAAAACTAGAACTAATTATCTAGAAACTTCTACCAAAAAATCAACACAAGAATTTTGGAATAAAAGGGCCATATACATTCCTTCTAAAGTAGAGCATTATTTTTCAAAACTGAAGCTATGGCTTACCTTAATTGTTTGATTCTGTCAAATTGGTAAAAGTCACTTGATAAGATGAAAAATTATATGCCTGGAGATACACTATAGAGACAGTTGAACAGGCAAATGCATTTTATATATCTTTTTAGAAGCATTGAGTAAAAAAATATATCTTTTGAATTCGTATGTTCTTAAAGATCTGTCATACAGGAGACATATAGACATGCTGATGTGTGCAGTGATTCTATTGAAAGGTAGGGCCCTAAATATTCAGCACTATCCATTTCCTAACATTCTGAGCAGAATACGGATATAGCTACGCATGAATCAGGAGATGATTCTAAGTGTGTTCTTACATTAATAAAATAAAATCTGAAGGACTACCGCAAGAGTAAATTATTAATCACACTCTTGAGCCAAAATAATTTATGGTCATAGCAGCATATCAGCAATGTCTGCCACCAAGAAGCTGTTGGGCCACCAACATTTTAGGAGTTCTTAAAAGAGGGCAAAAAAAAAAAAAAAAAGGTGAAACATTAAACTTTTTATGATTTTTGAAAAAGAAACAGTTTGGAGTATTTCAGAGTTAACACACCAGTTAATAAGGAACTAAAATTTATAATAATGCTGTATTAAAATGCTGATGTTACTAAGAAGAAAAGACTATGTGAGGAAGAGTGACATCAGCAACATTATGGTATAGAAATTTTCTACCATTGTCTTTCCATAGGAGCACTAATTTTGACCACTATCTACTAATGAAAGTACCTTTCTGGGAGTCCAGGAGTACAGAAGAGAAGGTCTAGCACACCTTTGGAGCAAAAAATCTGACAATAAACACATTGAAAAGGTTAAGAACAACAGTTTCACTTAAGCCATATCATCCCTCCACGAGGTAGCACAGCTCAGTACCAAAGGAGATTGAGGTCCCTTTAGCCCGCAATTTCTTCCATGGAAGAAAGTGAAAGTATAGTGGGTGAGTGCCTGGATTCTTACTCTGTTCAAGTTACTGCCCAAGAGACCCACTTATTTTTCACACCACCCAGATTACTGAGGTAATCAGTATGGATGAGTGGTTGGGAGAAGCTGGGAGCAGGGAAGAGAGGTAGGATTCATAGCAAGCAAAACTCAGAACTCAACAAATAGCCACATTTAGTATAACCTCTAGTCAGACTCCATCAGGGTGCCTGTCTATGAGTCACTTGGGATACAACTGTGAACTTCTCCAAGTGACCCACCGGTACCCCCAATACCGGGAAAAAAAATGGGAAGATCTCAGCCCCTGACCTGCCTTTGCAGGATTAAAAAAAAGACATATGATCCTAAGAATTTTCTCCCCCAAGAGGGCACAGAGGTATGGAGCAGGAGTATTTATATAAAAGGTTCAAGAGAGCCTCAGAATCCCTAGCTGGGCTTACTGGTGAAAGTGTTTCTTTCCCAAATCCAGTCACAAAGCATAGGAGATAGTAATCGCTTCTTAAAATGTGAAGATTGAAATGAAAGGCTTCAAGGAACATTGAAACTCAAGGAAACATGATACCACCAAAATAACACCATAATTTTCCAGTAATTGGCCTCATAAATGGGGATTTATGAAGTACCAGACAAATAATTCAAAATACAAAAACTCAGGGTGCTAAAAAAAAAAAAGATGGAAAATTCAATGAAATCAGAAAAAAACATGGAGAAAGATGTTCAGCAAAGACAAAAATTATATAAAAAAGAAGGAAACAGAAATTCCAGAACTGAAGACTATAATGAATTAAATGAAAAATTCAATGGAGGTAATCAACAAATGATTTCATCAAGCAGAAAAAATAATCCAGGAATTTGCAGACAGATGACTTGAAATCATCCAATCAAATGAGAAAAAAGAAAACAAACAGAAATGAAGAAAGACTACCAAATTTACGTGAAAATATCAACAGAATTAATATAAAAATTATGAGATTTCCAGATAAAGAAGAGGTAAAGCATGAAAAAGCTCATTTAAAGAATTACGATTGAAAAATTCTCAAATATGAAAAGAGATAAAGATATTCAAGTACATGATGCCCAAATATTCCCAAACAGGCACAACACAAAGAGTACTTCACTGAGACACATTATAATCAAACTGTCAAAAATTAAAGACAAAGACAATTTTGAAAGCAGCATGAGAAAAGAGACTGGTCACGTACAAATGAATTCTTATAAGACTACTAGTGGATGTCTCACCTGGCAAGCCAGGAAAGATTTGGACGATACATTCAAAATACTAAATGAAAAAAAAACAAAAACAAGTCAACCAATAATAATTTACCTGGTAAAGCTGTACATCAGAAATAAAGGAGAAAAATTATCCCAAATGAAAAAAAGCTGAGATAATTCATTACTACTAGACCTGCCTTGTAAGAAATGCCAAAGAAAGTTATTTAATCTGAAACATAATCATGATAATTAGTAACACAAATTCAAATGAAAGTATAAAACTCACTGGTAAATGCAAGTATATAGACAAATTTAGAATTCTTTAACACTGTAATTATGGTATGTAAATCACTTTTAACTCTAGTAAAAGGTTAAAATTGAAGAGTACTTAAAATAATAAGAGCTATAATAACTTGCTCATAGATATATATTTAAAAAGATGTAAATTGTGATATCAAAAACACAAAGTGGGGGAAATGAAAGTGTAGGATTTTTTAATGTGATAGAAATTAAGTTGTCATTAGTTTAAAATAGACTATTAGAACTATATTCTATTTTATATGAGCCTCATGGTAATCACAAGGCAAAAAATCATAGCAGATATACAAAATATAAACAGATAAGAATTAAAGCATACTGCTACCAAAAAAATCAATGAATCATTGAATCTAAAAGAAACAGTGATAGAGGGACTAAGGAACTTAGAAAATACAAAGATACATAAAAACCGGAAAACAATTTTTAAGATGGAAATAGTAAGTCCTTACCTATCAATAATTACTTTAAATGTAAATGGATTTGAATTTCAATCAAAAGATACAGAGTGACTGAATAGATTTAAAAACAAAAACAAGACCCAAGTATATATTGCCCATAAAAGACTCACTTCAGCTTAAAGGACACACATAGGCTAAATGTAAAGAGACAGAAAAAAACCAGTATTCCATGCAAATGGAAATAAACAATGATCAGGGGTAGCTATAATTATTTTAGACAATATAGACTTTATGTCAAAAACTATCACAAGAGGGGAAGAAGGTCATTATGTATACAGAAATTTGAAATCAGGAGGCTGTAACAGTTTTAAATATATCAATATGTTGGAATACACACAGCATTGGAGCACCAAAATATAAAGAAAATATTAACAAACTGAAAGCAGAAATAGACAGAAATACAATAATAGTATGATAATTTAATGCCCAATTCTCAATACTGGATAAAATATCCAGAAAGAAAATCAAAAAGAAAACTTTTGGAATTTAAACTACACTTTAAGCAAAAAGGATCTAACAGATATATGCAGAACATGTCATCTCACAACAGCAGAATAACAAATAACAAAAAAAAAGCTAAACATCACTGATCATTAGAGAAATGCAAATTAAAATCACAATGAGCTGCCATCTCACACCATTTAGAATGGCTATTACTAAAGTCAAAAATAGCAGATGCTGGTGAGGTTGTGGAGAAAAATGAACGCTTATACACTGTTGATGGGAGTGTAAATTAGCTCAACTGTTGTGTGAGACAGTATGACAATTCCTCAAAGAATTAAAGATAGAAATACTATTTGATCCAGCAATCTTCTTATGGGGTATATACCCAAAGAAATATAAATCATTCTATCATAAAGACACATGCACACAAATGTTCATTACAGCACTCTTCACAATAGCAAAGACATGAAATCAACCTAAATTTTCATCAGTGATAGACTGAATAAAGAAAATGTGATACACATACACCATGAAATCTATGCAGCCATAAAAAAGAATAAGATCATATGTTTTATGGCCCCTAAATGTCTTCTTTCCAGAAGTGTCTATTCATGTTTTTGCCCACGTTTAATGGGGCGGTTTTTTGTGTTTTTTTTTTTCTTTAAATTTGTTGAAGTATCTTGTAGATTCTGGATATTAAAACTTCTTCAGATAGATCGCAAAAATTTTCTCCCATTCTGTAAGTTGTCGGTTCACTCTAATGATAAAAACCTCAATATCACTGATCATTAGGGAAATGCAAATGGAAACCACAATCAGATACCACCTCACACTAGTCGGAATGATGATTACTAAAAAGTCAAGAAACAACAGATGCTGGCAAGGCTGTGGAGAAATAGGAACACTTTTACACTGTTGGCGGACATGTAAATTAGTTTAACCATCGTGAAAGACAGTGTGGCAATTCCTCAAAGACCTAGAACCAGAAATACCATTTGACCCAGCAATCCCATAACTGGGTATATACCCAAATGAATATAAATCATTCTATTATAAAGATTCATTAATGCATATGTTCATTGCAGCACTATTCCAATAGCAAATAAATAGAATCAACCTAAATATCCATTAATGACAGACTGGATAAAGAAAATGTGGTACATATACACCATGGAATACTATGCAGCCATAAAAAAGAACAAGATCATGTTCTTTGCAGGAACATGGATGGAACTGGAAGCCATAATCCTCAGCAAACCAATGCAGGAACAGAAAACCAAACACCACATATTCTCACTTATAAGCAGGAGCTGAACAATGTGAACATATAAATACAGGGAGGGGAACAACACATAATGGGGCTTGTTGGGGGGTGGGGTGAGAGAGAGCATCAGGAAAAAATAGCTAATGCATGCTGGGCTTAATACCTAGGTGATGGGTTGAGGGGTACAGCAAATCACCATGGCATATGTTTACTTATGTAACAAACCTGCACACCCTGGAACTTAAAATTAAATTAAAATTCTAAAAGAATGAGATCATGCCCTTTTCAGGGACATGGATGGAGCTGGAGGCCATTAGCCTTAGAAAATTAACACAAGAACAGAAAACCAAATATCGCATGTTCTCACTCATAAGTGGGAGATAAATGATGAGAACACACGGACACGAAGTGGGGCACAACACACACTCAGGCCTTTTTGCACGGATGGAGCTAGCGTGGAGGAAGGGATCAGGAAAATAACTAATGGGTGCTACTAGGGTTAATATCTGGGTTATGAAATAATCTGTACAACAAACGCCATAACACAAGTTTACCTATGTAAAAAACCTGCACTTGTACCCCTGAACTTAAAATAAAAGTTAAAAAGAACCACATTTTCTTTTTAAAAAGAGGCTATTTAGGAAAACATGGTAACTGTAGTCATATGTTTGAGGAGCTAAAGCCCACTGCAAATAGGAAAAATATTTGAAAAATAAGACAATTCTGTTTCTCATGTGTCCAAAATTATCACATATTTTTATATAAGGAGAACTCAAGTGATACAACCAGGAATAATGAGTAAAAGAAAATGAAGAAATTGTTTATTTAAGTATTAACTAAATATTACAAATGCATTATATGTTTTAGATTAATGAAAAACTTTGTGACTTCATTGAAATATTCATCAAACAATCCTGTAAGATAGTTATTTTTATCTATAGTTTTAGTTGAGGAGACTTCATTTCAGGCTGAAGAAAACAAATTGCCCAAGGCCAAAGAGCAAAAATGGAACACAGGGACTTATTCTCAGGTCTCACGACTCCCAGACTTTCCTTTCTAATATTTTTCTAATATTCTAAGCTCATGTTCAGAATCTGGGTAAGGCAGTTTTTTGTTTTGTTTTGTTTTGTTTTTGTTTTTGTTTGGAGACGGAGTCTTGCTCTGTCACCCAGGCTGGAGTGCAGTGGCGTGATCTCAGCTCACTGCAAGCTCCACCTACCCGCTTCATGCCATTCTCCTGCCTCAGCCTCCCCAGCAGTTGGGACTACAGGCGCCCGCCACCACACCTGGCTAATTTTTTGTATTTTTAGTAGAGACGGGGTTTCACCGTGTTGGCCAGGATGGTCTCGATCTCCTGACCTCGTGATCCGTCTGCCTCGGCCTCCCAAAATGCTGGGATTACAGGCGTGAGCCACCGCGCCTGGCCAAGGCAGTTTTTATACTGCTGTACTAGCACTTACTAGAAGGATTACCTTGAATGAGCTCCAACATCTCTGACCTCAGTATGATCACCTCATAATATGGGAAATTCTACTACCTACTCTATACGATTATTTTTGGTACTAATTGGCTTAAGGTATAAAAATGTTTACAATATCAGTCCAAATAAACTTCAAATGTTAGCTAGTACTGTCATCATTGTTAATATTTCCTAACAATAAATGGCTTTACTGCTGCACTGAGAAATGTTAAAACAATTGATTCTAGTGCTGCACTGAGAAATGTTAAAACAATTGACTCTCCAGGGAAGAGAAGAAGCCCCAATTTACTCATTTCAATTATCTAAATGTTCCCTCCACCCCTCCTTCTCTCTATACAGGCACCGCTTTAAAGCTGCCAAAGTGGCATCACTGAATGTAGAGTTGGGAAGACAGCCACAAAATCTGTGTGAGCTGGTTTCAGCATACCACTTCCTACTATCATAATTTAAGTAAGGAAATTTCTTTGTTGTAAAATATTTCGTGATAATTTACTTAATATGAGATTTGGATGTAGGCAGGAAACAAAGTAATGAAAGTGATCATGCAAAGGCTTCATAAGAGAAAAATCGGCAAATTTCCTTTTGTTTCTCAACGGGAATGTGAGGTAAGAAGAAAGTAATAAAGAGGAGGGAGGGAGAATCAGGAGAAGAACCATTGATGTGCCAGTGGCTGGAAGACAAGGACATACCCTGAGAGTAAATATTTGGTTAGGAAATAACTTTTATAGGCAGGATTGTCTAATGTAATCTGAACTTGTTTTTGTAAATGATTTTGTGTGAAATATTTAAACTCTTTGTAGCTCACTCCAATTAACATGATGATTTACAATTCTCTGAATTGTTTGCTCTGTACCTTGGGACACATAGAATAAAGCTTTCCTGAGACTCCCAAATGTAGGCTGTAATTTGCTGTAGATGCTGGTGATTGTAAATTTTTTATAGTGATAATTTTAAAACCATATTTTTACAACTATTCAAAAATTTACAATTGTTTGCATTATATTTAATATTATTTGTATGACTTCTATTGCAGACTGTGTTATTTTAGTGGCTTACCAATTCACTGGTAGAATTCCACCAGCAGAGAGCAGTCAGTGCTCTGGCAGCTTCCTTTCCATCTTCCAATTTGGTCTTTTTATTATTTAGGCTGGATGCATTTGTTACCAGCAAAACCCTTTGCTTGAATTTTTTACAACTTTTTCCTTTCTGTTCCATTTAATTTGCATCTCTATTTTATTACAATTTGTCTTAAAAAGGAAGATATATCTCTGTATACTAAAAAGAAACCTGCACCCTGTCTATTGCAGCACTATTTACCATAGCAAAGATACAGAACCTATTTACATGCCCAGTGGACTAATGAATAAAGAAAATGGGGTGTATATGCACAGTGGAATACTATTTGGTCCTAAAAAGAATGAAATCATGTCATTTTCAGCAACATGTATAAAAGTGGGGGGATTTATGTTAAGCCAAGCACAGAAAGACAAATATTGCATGTTCTGACTCATATGTGGGAGCTAAAAATTTGATCTCATGGAGGTAGAGAGTAGAATGATAGATACAAGATGCTGGAAAGGCTGTGTATTGGGAGAAGAAGGATGAAGAAGTGTTAGTTAATGGGTACAAACACACAGTTATATAAAAGGAATCAGTTCTAATGTTTTATAGTGGAAAGGATGACTATAGTTAACAACAATATATTGGATGTTCCAAAATAGCTAGAAGTGAGGACTTGAAATGCTCCCAATATGTAAAGATTTTAAATAATTAAGGTGATGGATACCATAAATGTAGTTATTACACATTCTATGAATGTAGCAATATAGCAATGTATCACATGTGCCCCATATATGTGTAGAAATATTAGATATCATAAAATAAAATAGAAAGCAATAATATTATTTTCAAAAATAAAAATACATATCTAATTGTTATTCTTTGAATTAACAATATTTGAATATAAGGTATCCGTACATAAAACATAATCTTATAAATGTTCATGTTTTTATGTTTTTTTCTGTATTATTTTATTTTCTAGCTTTTTATGTCAATCAATTTAGTTTATTTGGATAAAACAAAATGTAATATGTATTTTTAAAATTAAATTATTGTTGAATAACTTTTGAAGAGACTTCTGCTTTCAACAGAAGTACAGCTAACGTAACCTCAAAAAATCAATTTTACGGAATAATTTTGACACCATTTTACTAAATATTGAACTGTTTTTTATATTATCATGATTTTTATCCATCCTAAAAAATTGTGTCACACGCCCAAGGAACTACTCCTCAGAATTCATATGAGTAAGACCTCCACCTTTGAAGTTTAGATTTCACCTCCATGGGGCCTGTATCCCTCAGCTCAGTTGGCCATTACAAAATACCAAAGACTCAGTGGCTTAACTGACATGTATTTGCTCACAGTTATGGAAGCTGGAATCCAAGATCAAGGTTATGGCAGGGTTGGTTTCTGGTGGGTCCTCTCTTCCTGGCTTGCAGGTGGCCACCTTCTACTGTGTCCTCACATGGTCTTTTCTCTGTATGCATACACTTTTTATGTCTCTTTTTTTCCTTATAAGGACACAGTCCTATTGAATTTAAGCCTCACCCTTATGACCTCATTTAATCTTAATTATCTCCTTAAAGGTTGTATCTCCAAACACAGTTACAATAGAGTGTTGGGATTCAACCCATAAATTTTGGAAGGTCACAATTCAGTCCATAATTAAGCCACATCTACATTTATAAATTTTGATTATTTGAAACTCCTCTCTTTGTTCCTTTAGGGAGAAGGGTGGTAACTTTCTATTATCTAACTAACATCTTTATACCTCATTAACAAGCTTTTAATGAAATTATTTTTGAATAACTAGCATGTATTCTGTCTCCCGACTAAATCTGACACATACACCACTCTACTAATACTGACCTTGGCCATTTCAAGTGTCTTAGTCAATATGATGGTAGCTTACCTGTCAGGAAGGTATAGTTACCCTTATCTTTTGAGCCTCTGACAATCGCTATGAAAACTTAAGAGCTTACCCCAAGTAGCTGCTCTCCTTTCAGACTTTCCCCTAAAATAAACTCCTGTGGAGCTCCAGCCACTGCAGTCCAACAGAGCTGGCCAGATGAGACCAATCTATACGTAGGAGAACAAACCATTGCTGTTATAAATCACGGAGATTAGGGGTGGCTGCTATTTCATATTACTCTAACAACAGTCTACTGGTAAAATACCTTTCTGCAAGTTCTGCCTGGTATCTGTAGCTGGTGGTTCTTTTCTCCCATAGCTAATATACTTGCCCAATGAATATGAGAGCTTAAATCTGGGTCTATGAAATGGTGGTAAGTAGATTAACCAGTGTACCATTCTTTCTTAATAAGCATTCAATGTTGTTACTTATTATTATTATTCTCTATATTACTTGTTAAACATGCTGATTAAGGGATTCCACCTATCCCCCTTTGCCGGGCCCCAAAAGCTGCATATTTAGAAACTTCATACTTGATTCCAAATAATCTTTATAACTGACAATCTTTCTGTGAATAATTTCTGATTCTTACACATCATTTTAACAAGTCTAATTATTACTCAAAAGCATTTTATGCTTAAAAATTGATAAGATATCATTCTTGTTGAATATATACATTATTAGTCTTAGTTTTCTATTGCCCAAAAGCATTTTATGCTTAAAAATTGATAAGATATTATTCTTGTTGAATATATACATTATTAGTCTTAGTTTTCTAAGGCAGGGATTATCTTTTATTTGTTACTTTTACATATAGAAACTACCTGCAGTGAGTTTAAAATAAATGGTTCCAGAAAGTCACAGGTGGAAAGAGGGGAGGAAATAACACAAAGAAATAGATGATTTGGGGATGGCCTTGGGGACAAAGGAGAGGGGATGTGCTTTCTTGATAGAATCTTAACAGATGGTAGTTTTACAACAATAAAACTTGATAACTTTGTAAATTTGTCTGAGGCCACAACCACTTTTGTTATCATTAACAACCAGATCTCTGACAAATATGCCATTCATTTCCACTGCCTATACTTAGGAAATCTGAACCAAACTACCCAAGAGAACAAATGGAAATTCACTCAAGGACCTGAGAGATAACATATAATTTAACAGTATTTAATAATTTTTAAAATATATTTAGGTTAGACAGTATCTTACATCTAAGAGTTCTGAATTATGGGCCAGGCACAGTGGCTCATGTCTGTAATCCCAGGACTTTGGGAGGCCAAGGCAGGCAGATCACCTGAGGTCGGGTGTTTGAGACCAGCCTGACCAACATGGAAAAACCCCGTCTCTACTGAAAATACAAAATTAGCCGTGCGTAGTGGCACATGCCTGTAATCCCAGCTACTCAGGAGGCTGAGGCAGGAGAATCGCTGGAACCCGGGAGGCGGAAGTTGCGATGAGCTGTGATGGCACCACTGCACCCTAGGCAACAAGAGCCAAACTCCATCTCAAAAAAAAAGAGTTCTGAATTATAGTTCTACCTAAAAATCTGAATTTATATTTATTTTCAATACATATATTCATTATATACATATATACAAAATAGATGTGTGTATCTTTATTATAAAAACTGAACAAATTATCTATCTTATTTTTCAGCAAATTCCCCGTATACTTATATCTTTCTACTCTCTTGCTGCTGGATTTATACCCGGATTAATGATATTATATCTTTCAACATTTACACAATGTCTTGCTGTGCTCTGCCATCATAAGGCAGAGCAAAGCATTATTCAATGTGTAAAGATGTTATTAAGTCACATCTCAGTTACATGAAGGTAGAAGATAGTGGTGAAAGCAGAGGGCTTGACCTAAGACTTTAGCATACAACCTTCTTCCTTTTTGATAAATAAGCTTAAACCTAAAGAGATTAATTCAACCTATTCCACTGTGGCCTGCAGCCTTAAAAGTGTAGCAAAGACGCCAAAGGCTTCACAATCAGATAAAACATGGTCTTGTTATTTTCTATAGTGAAGCAATAGAGTGGTGATACTATTTGTAAGGAAATCCCTGACCTACTTCAATGCTCACCTTTTTATCCCACTGAGAGCATTATTCAGCCTAGAGAAATAGATACCGCAGAGGCCAGCAGTAAGTTATTTGGTTTTACAGCTTTATAACATGTCAAATACTTTGAAGGCTTAAGAAATCAGGGAAGCATCATTAGAATAGTATAATTAATCCCAAAATAAAAATACTAAGAGGAGAGAAAGGATATGGAATGATTTACAACTCAAAGAGAAAAATATGCCAATTATGTGAGAGAATGAGGGAAATCTCTTGGCAAAGAAATGGGGTTAGAAATTTAATTGACTGAAGGGACTTCACCCAGTGAGGATTAGGAGAAACAAATCTAAACATATAAAGGGGACAATCAATACAGGATGCTTATGAGGAATAAAAAATTAATGAAGTTAACACAAATGACAACTTGAGTATTTTAAATTGAAATAATCATTTTATCTTGTAAATACATAGCAAATGATGTGATCTGAACGTAACCAAAATTACAATTTAAAGTTAACTCTGTGTTATAATTTAAATATCAAGATTTAGCTGCAGACAGTTTTGTCTCCAAATTTCATTGAAGAGTAGTTCACTCATTAGTTCTTATCAACTTTAGAAGCTTGCTTTCTTTCTCTTTTTGCTTTTCTCGTTCTCTTGTTTTTCAATTTGAAATTTGTTTTGACTGATAGTAAAACTTACAATATAATTTTATTATCACATAACAATAAAAGCTGTGATTTCTTTCAACACTAATAAGCTAAAATGACAATTTTTTCATATATATTTAATTTTATATTACAATTATACTGTAGAAGCCAATGTACTTTCAAAACAAATTTTAAAACTTTTAAAACCACAATACTTTTCTAATTTCTGTTAAAAATACATACTTATAATTATGCTTTTCTGAATTCAGGGAAATCCCTTATTTAACATCGTGTATTATTATGGTGATTTGTAATTTTTCACCAGGTAAGACTTTATAAAACTCCTTTAAGCTCAGGCTGCTTGTACCTATGAATGAGTTAATTGTTAATTTGATCTCTTCTAAGGGAAATGAAGCATCCACACCCAATCAATCTCCTGAAGTAAGCATAGGATGAATGCCTTTTTTTAGAAATCAAGAGAGCATATCCTCCTCCAGTACTTCTGATGAAGGATGTAGGACTCTATAATAGAATTGGAATGCTTGGTTAATTGCCATTGCTTGCATAAGTGAGTGCCCTCATATGTCTGCTTAGTAGGACAAAGCTATTTCAGTGAGTTTTCAAATAATATTCAAGAGTTTATGAATGTTTTCTAATAGAATTTGCATGAATTATAATGATCAGCATCTAGGTCATTGATATAATAATAATCATGGCAAATATTTATTAAAGATATATTCTATGCTAGATTCTTTATATACCTTAACCCGTTTATCTTTTCATGGCCTAATTAATAATTCTTTTTCAATCACAAAGAAAAGTCAAGTCTTAGAGAGGTGATATATGATAAAGACATACTTTAAGAAGAAGTCACACAGGAGAGAACAAAAATAAAAGACACCATGCTGTCTATCTGAATCCAAAACTTGTCTGTAAGTACTTCAAATTATTTATTACAAGATCTGCCTTCTACTCTTAAACTACAGCAATTGTTAACTAGTTCAAATATTTGAAAATGTGATACTAAGACTGTTTTTTTAAATAAAAACACAGAGGTTAAGGAAAGATTTTGTAGTTGCCTGGTGAGTTCTTCCTACCCACTGCACAGTCAAAACCAATTCACTGAGACCACAACATTGCAATGAAGAATCTAATTGATATGAGACCAGCCATGCCACGTGGGAGACAGTTACTACTCAAATCAATCTCCCTGAAAATTCAGAGGCTGGGGTTTTTCAAGAATAGTTTGCTGGGCAGGTGGTTAGGTGAATGGGTGTTGCTGTTTGGCCGGGGATGCAATTATAGGGGTGTGGAAAATGGTCTTCAAGCACTGAGTTGGCTTTGGAGTAGGGTCACAGGACCTGTTGCACCCGGAGTTAATGGTCCAAGTAGAGCCAGTTGGTCATTAAATATGCAAACTCTGGAAAAGACATCTCACAAGGACAACTTTAGTTTCTACAATAGTGAATTGGGTAAGTTGCAAATCTTGTGACCTCTGGAATAATGGCTGGCAATTTGTTAACTCCACCTATGTCTTAGAATTCAGGCACCTCTCATCCTCCTAACCTACTGAATTCTATCTGAATTCAGAAGTGACAATAGGAGTTTAAACTTCTATTATAGATGGAGTGTTAAATTAAAAGAAATTATTCATGGCACATGTAAAATTTTGTAAAATGTTGATGTAATTGTAGTAAATACTATCACATTTGTTAGCCTAGTAGGGCAAACCAAATGCAAACAAAAGCACATATTTGAACAAGGAGGGGCTACTAGCATGAGGTTTTTAGTAGGATAGAGAGATTGGGGTAAACTCTGAATTGAAGAAAAAGTGGGAATTTGTAGCTAAGGTTCAAGTTGGGGGTCAGTGGATAAAAAATTACCAAGAAAAGACATCAAAGGTAATGGGGCTTTTGTCTAAACTGACTTAACAGGATTCTTGCTAAAGGTAGACTAGAGTGATTAGACATCATCTGGAGAATAGTGGAGGATAAAGAGCCCAATCAGATATTTAGTGTATCAAATATGAAAGATGGGGCCTTCTGGATAAACTGGCTTAGCAGGATTTTTGCTGAAATTAGACAATGCAGAGGTGGACACAGCAGCCTAAAATTCAAGGCTTGAGAAAAGTGTCAGAGGAGCCTGACTAGAGTTTGAACAAGAAGAAAATTTTTGTCAAGAATGATCATATAATTTATCACTCAGTCTGGAACCCATTAGAGAGTGAAAGGAAATTTTTTAAAAAAAAACTGTTAACCCAAAGCAATAAGTATACAATGGAAATGTCCTGGGAAAACCAATACTTATTGTCATTCTATACTTGGGCTTATAGAAGATATCCTAGTAATAAAGATAATAGAGCCAGATAATATTGAATAAGCCTATATATCTATACTATAAAACCTTAATACAAGATTTGGGCTACCTTCTAGGTATCACTTATCTATCTTTTTAGAGTTATTATTTCTATCTTTTTAGAGTTTCTATCTTTTTAGAGTTTCTATATTTTTAGATTTATTATTGTCTGGTGGTTTTTTTCACATGTGATAGAACCTAATCATAGCTAGCACAGTAATTGAAATAAGTACCTTGTTTTACATCTGATCAATTCTAAATAGGATAAGTTATGTTACAGGAACAAAAATCCCAAAATCCCCGTGGCTCAATACAATAAAAGGTGTTATTTATTTATTTATCTATGTATTTTTTTTTTGTCAGTCAAAGTTTACATGCGAGCCTAAGCAGTTTGCTGTCCACATTTCACACTAAATAGATCTTGGGCAATCCTATCTTAATTCAGTGCAGAAAAGGAGAAATTGAAACTACTCCAAGATTTCTTACCCATAGGTTGCTTAAATCAAATATATAACTTTTATTAAAAACAGAAAACTACATGATTATGCTTAACTGCTACAGGTTGTCGGGAGGCAATGGGAGAGATATGCAATCCTTGTATACATGTACTGGAAAGGGAAGAAACCACAAATGTTGATGTAATTGTAGTAAATACTATCATATCTGCTAGCCTAGTAGGGCAAACCAAATGCAAACAAAACTAGGACACTAATGCAAATGCTAGAAAAAAAGAAAAATGTTGAAATTTGCTATTTTCTTCTTGATTTTTTTAAAGCAAATTCCCATAAGAGAAAGATAAAATTAGGCAAGGATATATCAATATGCAGAAATAGATGAAAATGAATTTAGATTTTCCAAAGAAGGTACTCTTTACCAGCATCTTGCAGTGCAGTTTTTCTTGTTGTTTTTGTTTTGTTTTTTATAATTTGAAAACTTACAGGATTGTCAAAGAAAAAGGAAAGGAAAAAAAGCCAAAACCTGATGTCAGAAATTGGATAGTTAACTGATATTGCCTTCCCATTCAAATTTTCATTGAGATGGTAGAAACAGGTGTTCTAAGATAGAGAACAGTAGGTAATAGACTTGAATTTTCCTGCTTGTGACATTACAATGGTGGGGTTCAAAACACACCACCTCTAAATATGGTATCTTGGCATTTGAGAAAACAGCAGAAGCAGAAATATCACTTTCACCTTCCCCTTGATCCTTTTCTGCTGAAGTATGCCTTAAAACACAGCTGACTTTCCTCTAAAGTAGGTCATAAGACCTTCATTTTAGAAGTGTTTTTTCCTATTTTTGGGGAAAAGTAATATACTTTTTCTCTTCTGGAGAAAAGACACAAAGATGCCAAGAAGAATCTGATCCAACAGGCATTGTTAAGTTCCCTGTTTATTACCAGAGGATAAATAAATATTTCCACTTTATTGTCATTTAGTCAAACAATTTTTGTCTTTCAATCATATTTTTCCACAACTATTCATTCATTAAACTTAGCATAAAAATATACATTTTTTCTGTTTCTTTGAGTCTTTTTTTCTGAAGGCTGTTACATATTAAAAATGTTATATTCAATAAAATTATATACTTTAACTCTTGTTACTCTTTTACTATAGGGGCCTCATCTATAAACCCAGTAATGGATGAGAATGTATGTTACGTTCCCTCTTCTGCCCCCCAGCAATATAAGTCTGTTGGCTTTGGTTATGTTTATGCATGGAATTGACCAAAAGCTAACTGGACAAGGAGACACAGACAATAAACTATAAATATAAGTAAGTTACATAATATTGCAGTAGGTGATGAATGCTTTGGGAAAATGTAGAAAGTATAATTATTTATGAGAGATATTAGGAGCATTGGGAGATAATGCTCCTAATATTGAATTTTTTAAAAAACATTTGGCCGGGCGCGGTGGCTCACGCCTGTAATCCCAGCACTTTGGGAGGCCGAGGAGGGCGGATCACCTGATGTCGGGAGTTCAAGACCAGCCTGACCAACATGGAGAAACCCCGTCTCTACTAAAAATACAAAAAATTAGCTGGGCATGGTGGCACATGCCTGTAATCTCAGCTACTTGGGAGGCTGAGGCAGGAGAATCGCTTGAACCCAGGAGGCGGAGGTTGCAGTGAGCCGAGATCGCGCCATTGCACTCTAGCCTGGGCAACGAGAGCAAAACTCGGTCTCAAAAAAAATAATAATAAAATAAAAAAAAAAATAAGAATAAAAAATAATAAAAAATAAAAAAAGATTGAAAATATTATATATTTATAAAAAGTTGACATTTGAAGAAAGACTTTAAGCAGACAAATGGAATTAGTTTTCTGAACATCAGGGAGAAGACTGTCCCTGTCAATGCAAAGGAGCAAAGGTGAATTAGATCTATCCTGTTCACTGAGCCTTACAACAAGGAAGACAGCATGACTGCGGCAGTATGAGTAGCTGATGAGATTTGAAAGCAAATAATAAGGCATATTATGTAGGCGCTTGTTGGTCTTTGCAAAGACTTTGATTTTCCCTATGTGAAAGGAGAGACCACCAGTGGGTTTTGAGTAGAGAAAGGGCAGAATCCAATTTGTCTTTCAAAAGAAACTTCCTGGCTGCGATCTAAAGATTAGGTTATATGCAGTCAAGAAAAGCAGCAATGGCACCAGTTAAAGTTCTACAGTAATCCAGGAAAGAAAGGATAAGTTGGTAGAACTGGAAGTAGTGCAAAACATCAGGTTCTAAATATACTTTGATGGTAGAGGTCATAGTTTTCACATTTTAAAAAAATGAGAAAATACGAGTGTAACCTCAAGACTTGTTGCCTGAGTAACTTAAGATTGACTTGTGTTTCACTTAGATGAAGAATATCATGAATAACAGCTTGGGCACTGGGATAAGTAGGAGTGGAAAGGGGTTATACTTTTTGTTCACCCATCATAAAACTCATGGCCAAAATTACTGTAATAAAAAAAACAGGTTAATAAGAGAAAATAATAAGTTTATTTAACTAAAGTTTTATGTGACATAGAAGACTTCAGAAGTGAAAAGCCTGAGAAAACTATTTTATGCTTAAATTCCATGAATAATAAACAGTCATTGATATGGTTTTGCTCTGTATCCCCACCCAAATCTCATCTCAAATTGTAATCCCCATGTGTGGAGGGAGGGTCCTGGTGGGAGGTGATTGCATCATGGGGACAGATTTGCCACTTGCTGTGGGTTCTCACAAGATCTGGTTGTTTGATAAGTGTCTAGCGCTTCCCTTTTCTTGCTTTCTCTCTCCTTCCGCCACGTAAGAGGTGCCTTGCTTCCCCTTTGCCTTCCGCCATGATTGTTTCCTGAGGGTTCCCCAGGCATGGGGAACAGTGAGTCAATTAAACCTCTTTCTTTAAAAATTACCCAGTCTCAGGCAGTTTCTTTTTATAGCAGCATGAAAACAAACTAATGTGGTCATGTAGAAATGTGACTGACAAAATGTATAATCTACTAGTAATAGGCTGAGTGGGGAAGCCCAGGAAGGCCTTTATATTCAGATACTTTTTGGTCTGCCTGTGTAATATTTTTTTTGCCCCAAGTATAGGGCATGACCTCTCTGTAATGAGGGTCTTATTATCTACTTTTAGACAAGATAGGTCACAGAATTTCCTTATGGCCAGCTCTCATTCAGAAAGGTGGGGAAAAGTGAGAGTAAACCTTCTTGCTTCTGAGGCCCTCCTCATCTTCCTTGGCTTAAAATACTTTAGGGTAGAATTTTCTGAGTCCCAACTGGTATAAACGGGAAAGAAGAGATAATGTTCATATGGATATGCTAGGTTTTAGAAATCTGTTAGATGTCCAGGTGGATGTGTTAGTTAAACTATTGGATATGCTTATTTGAATTTGAGGAGAGAGGACAGACTGGAGATATATATATATATATAATTTGATTGATATATATAATTTGATTGATATATATAATTTGATTGATATATATATAATTTGATATATATATATTTGGTGTTTGGCAAATAGATGATATTTAAGTCCTTAAGACTGGATGAGATCATGCAGGAGTTACTATAGATAGGAAAAAGAAAAGGGGAATAAAGGAATTAGCCCTAGAATACTACAATATTAAAATATAAAGGAGAGGAGAAGAAAACCTGACAGGAGGCTATGATGGAGTGATCAATGAAGTAGGAGGAAAACTATTAGTGCGGTGTCCTGAATATGAAATGAAAAGAGGTTTATTAAAGAGGAGTGCCTCGATGTAGCCAAACTGCAAAATCTGGAGGCATAATCCTTCAAAACTATCCTCACTCAGGAAACGAACTGTTAAGTGCGGGGGGTTCCCCAAATCCCTTTAAGTATGACAGTTCTCTAGGAGTATTCACAGTACTCTCTGAAAGCTGTTATATTCATTGTCATGGTTTGTTACAGGGACAGTATACATTAAAACCAGCCAAAGGAAGATGCATAGGGCAGAATCTGGAAGGGTTCCAAGCATAGTTTTTATTGTCATTAGGGCACATTACTCTCTGGAATTGATGCAAGACGATGTGCACAGCGTATTTACAAGCAGGGAAGCTCAACAAACCTCAGTCATTCCTTCATTTTGTAGGAATGACTGATTATATGATTGTCTACTTGGGGAACCTATTTTCTAGCCCCAAATCCCTAGAAATTGAGCTGATAAGAAGGCCCACTATAAATCACTTTTTTATCATAAATTATTAGGTGCAGTTCTAGACGCCCATGATGAATAATAAAGACACCCCATCACTCAGGAAATTTCAGGCTCTCAGAGGTTATCTCTTGCCCTAGCAAGGGCAAAAGGCTAGACTTCTCTTTGGGCAAGTCCAAATGCATTATTACACATGGAATGAGTGGTTAAATAGGTCAAACGCTGCTGAAATGTCACATAACTATTGAAGAAACATAGCATTTTTATATGCTGGTAGTAATGATCTTTTAGGAAGTAAGTGTTGACAATGTAAAATGGAATAGAAAGAATTTCTGAAGGAAAAGTTTTGAGTAGATAAGATCAGAAAAGACCTAACCCCAAAGAAGATCAGATAAGACCTAACTCCAAAGTAGAAAGACTGACTATAGACAGGGGCATGACATTTCACCCAAGCTAAGGTGAAAAGCACAGTAGGTGGTTGCAGATACTGAAAGATAGATTGATGTGGTGGAACTCTGTAGACATTCTTTTCTGATTACTATAATCTTTTTCACTAAAGTATGAAGCAAAGTCATCAGAAAAGAGTTAAGATGGAAGAAGAGGTGTTAAACATTTAACAAGAAGGGTCTGGAAAAAGACTCCTGGAAGTACAAGAGAGCTAATGGATTAAAAATAGTACATTGTGTTTCCCATCATCCATTAAGGCTTACTTGAAGTTAGTCATTATAAATTTATATGCTCTAATCATTGTGATTTTCAGGTTTTCCTCCAGCAAAATTTAGATGCATTATGCAGGTGTGGAGTGGGAGGAGAGTTGGATTTACTAGGATTGTGGTTTTGCCAAGCATACAAGTTTTCATCATTTGGCTTAGCCTTCCTCCTCCATTCTAGATTCATAATCTGCATGTTTAACCTTTAATTTGCATCCAGAGAGGTTGATCCCTATGGATGGTATCACTAGGGATCCTTTGTAGCTGACATTAGATTGAGGTTCAATCAATGGAAGGTTCTAATAGAAGACTGGGGGTGGGAGGAAAAAAAAATATCAGATTATCTTTATCTGCACTTCCTCTGCTCTGAAAGATCTTTCCTGTAAGCAGCAATGTCTTTGTCACATTTCTAGTTCCTAATGTCTCAATCTAAAAAAGGACACTAGATAAAATTATCTCTAAATATGTTGGGCTTACTCAGAAATAAGAAATAAGGATTATAAAGTGTGCTGATTCACAGCTTAATCCCTATGATTTTGGAGGCCAAGGTAAGAGAATCACTTCAGCCCAGGAGTCCAAGACCCTGTCTCTAACAAAGTAAGTAAAAAACATACACAGAAAAAACAATTATCCAGGTGTAGTAGGACATGCCTCTAGTTCTAGCTACACAGGAGGCTAAGCTGAGGCAGAGGCATCACTTGAGCCCAGGAGTTTGAGGCTGTGGTGAGCTATGGTAGAGCCACTGCATTCCATCCTGGGCAACAGGTCAAGAACCATCTTTAGAAAAAAAAACAAAAAAGATTATGAACTAGAATACAGAGAATGGCAGATGCCACCAGTACACTCAGTGAGGGAAGGATAAGGGGAGCTTTTCTTTGCAAAACGAGATTTTCATAAGCTGCTTAGAAAGAGTTCATTGGTTCCGGAGGCTCAAAGTCAGAGTTGTCAATTCTTTAGTGGAGACGCTGTTACCGAGCAAGGGTTCTTTCAAGAACATCTTGTCTGAATTACTACAGTCCTAATGAATGTCTAGTGATAGACCTTATCAAAATAGGATATGTGTGAAGGATGTTAAAACATTTTTAAAAAGTCCTTGGAAACCATTCTTATCTCAGACATGTTCATGAGCCTCCTCTCTTGCAGTCCTTCCCCTTCTGGATCTATTTTGTCTGGGTGTGACAAAAGTGATTTTATCATGGTATCTGCAACTTTCACATTTCCCCCTTTTGATCAAGATCTTTCTCCAAAAGCATCATTGATCAATTAGCATTAGTTAGGTTTTAAGTGTTCCTCAGTGCTGGGCTGGACTTTTTCAAGTAAGTTGGTCTTGTTCCGCATTGAAGAAAGGTGATTAACAGCTTGAAGTCAGTGTCAAAACTCTTGTAGCTACATTTGAGCAACAAAAAGGCCAGAAAGAGAAGCTTTTAGAATTAGTTTGTCTGAATTTTATATTAAAATTTGATTTTGTCTATTTCATAGACATTGGCTATCATTTCAAGCACTAGGCTAACATTATTTTGTAAGGAGTTTTATTTCTAAAAAGATAAAGACAACACATACAGAGTTTAAAATAAAAATACAAAGCATAAACAACAGCAATATGACAAGTCCAGTTTTCATGATGGTTTTGAGCCATGATCCTTGACTTAAAGGTAACTAACTGAACAGATCAAATGACCATAGGGAACAGAGTGAGACTTCTTGTAGCCAGGTATGCTGTTTTCTTATTTTACATAACTGAGTCTTAACTTCCGCAGAGGAGTTTACTTAGGTAAAGCATGCAGTATTAGCAATGGCACAAACATTACTTTGATTAGCTAATAAATAATCAAGAGCGACTCTGTTACCTAACACTACCCTGCCTAGAAAAGCTAATGAGTGCTGCTGTGCAACAATGGCCTTTGCGGTGGAGTCTGCAATAGGGTAGCAGATAAATTTTTTATCATTTCTTCCTTAGCAGAAACATCATACCATGGCACAAAAGATCTGCAAAAGGAAGAAAATCCAGCGTCCTGTAACCCACTTAATGACTCATGGTTAACTCTTTGATGTAGTAAGAGGGTCTAGTCCAATGATTATCCAAATGATAATTTTTAGAACTATTATGTATTGACAAAAGAACAATCAGATATTCCAACCCACATTAACCTTCTGCTATCCAAGTGTCTAAACATCTGGAGCCCCATATTGAGGTATCTCACCCATAAAAGCAAATGTATATGATAGTAGTACAGAAAATTCTTCCATCTATGAATTTTCTATGGATGGTAGAATGAAACCAGGAGTCCGTTACATTACTAAATATTGCTATTAGCCCTTTCTTTTGCAGTTGGTCCATATATATATATTTTCTTTTTACATATGTTAGGAGGACCCAAGGAGGTTTCCCCCGGGACTACAGACTGAGAAATGCAGATGAGGACATCCTCCTTCCAGGGAGAAAATAAAGTTAAGAATTAGAAGGGAGAAAAGGGCATACAGGCCTGGCCAAGGTATCTTGGGGAAAAAAAACCCATCTACTCAGATGTTGTCTACTTCAAGTCCTAGATATTTTAAGACAATTTCTAGTTTTAATTTGTTGATAAGAGTACAGGCTCACTTTAGAGATAATAGATTTTTAGATGAGGTACATGTATCCAGCAATCAGTTTCTTTAAGCTTGGCAGTGCAGATTTTTTTTTTTAACAAATGTGACATGGGCCTTTGCAGTGAAGTTGGAGGGAGTCTTTTCCAGTAGACAAAATACCATGATTGTAGGTTATAATGTTCTAGTTCTTTGTCCCCTGGGAGCACACTTTGGAAAGACTGTTCTACCAGAGTATAATTTTTATCTGTAGCCTTAATTATAACTTTATAATATTAAAGCATTTCACCTTCTATTAATTTGGGGTCAAAAGAAGTTGGGGCCAAATGCATAGGGAGTGCAGTAATTATCTGAAATAGTGAGAGCTTATGTAATCAAAGGGAGTAGTGTCTAAGTTCAAATTCACTATACATAGGGCTTTTGGCCATGGCAGGTGTAACACTCCCAAAAGCTTTTCAAATTGATTCTTAAGAGTGCTATTGTTATGTTCAACTAGTATAGAGGACTGAGGATAACTAACACAATGAAAGTTCTGTAAGATTGGTCAGAAACCACACTCTTGTTTGATAACTTGCCTGGTAAAATTAGTTTCTCAGTGACTGTGGAGCTTAAGGGGTAAAACTCCAGGTAGAATTTTTTTTTTTTTTTTAATAATAGGATGTTAGCCATTCCAGAAGTGCTTGCTCATCTTCAGGAAAAGGTTTCAACCCAATAGGAAAACATATAGATTAAAAACTAAAATATAATTGTATTAATGTGAAGGAGATCGGAGATCGATGAATAAAATCCATCTGCTAATTCTCAAATGGCCCATTAAGGTGGTTAAAATGGCCTGGGGCTGTACATACTTGCTTTCTACGATGAGGGGGGCAGGATAAATAAACATTTTTCAACTGCGGTGTTGACCTTGCCCTATCAGTATTTTTTCATAAAAGTAATAATCTTTTCTGTAGTCTAATGACTTAATTATGTACAGTATTTAATAACAAAAATTTCATGGGGTCTGGAAGAAAGGTTTTTTGTTGTTTTTGTTTGTTTTGTTTGTTTGTTTGTTTTGGCTAAAACCAGAGTTCCTCTTTATCGTTAAAGCAGCAGCTGTTATTTTTCCAATTTGGGTTTTTTGTTTTATTTTCTGTTTTTGGCCTCCGTTGCCCAATTCTGTGCATCTTTAGTAATTATTTTAAATTCATCTCTTAGGAATCTTTCTAGTTGGGTCATGACAAAGATTTGATCAGAAGGATCTTTAAGGGCACCATTCTTTGTTGTGTTATTAGCCAGGTAATTTCCTCTAGTTCCCATAGCGTCTGGTTTTGAATGGCCTAAAAATTTGATAATGGCTAGAGGGCGGATAGCTGTATTACATCTAATAATTCTGTTATATACAATCCAATTCTTTATTTTGTCTTCACTGGAAGTAAGGAAACCTCTTTGTTTTCATAACATTCCAAAGTCATGAGCAATTCCGAAGGACTACCAACTGTCTGTGTAATCATTAACAGTCTTCTTCAGCAAGGAGACAGGCTTGAGTGGGGCAATTAGCTCTGCTTGCTGGGCTGAAGAGGCTAAAGGCAAAAGAGCTGCTTTCACCACCTCAAAGGCATTAGTGATTATAGCGCCTGCACAATACTTGCCAGAGTCATTTTGTAAATATGAGCCATCCGTAAACCAGGACAACTAAGCATTACCTAGGAGACTCTCTTGGAGATCCTCCCGAGGTCTATCAGAGTTAAGCAGTCATGTGGTGCCTCTCTTGAAGGATACGGCACAAGAGTTACAGAGTTAAGGTTATTGCAACATGAGTGATATAAGAAGTAGCAAGTAGGAGAAGTTCATAAGAAGTAAATCAACTAGCAAAGGATGCTATATTAATCTGTTATCACGCTACTAATAAAGACATACCCACAACTGGGTATTTCATAAAGGAAAGAGATTTAACGGACTCACAGTTTCACATGGCTGTGGAGGCTTCATAATCATGGCGGAAAGCAAAGGAGAAGCAAAGCCATGTCTTACATGGTGGTAGGCAAAAGAGCTTGTGCAGGGGAACTCTCATTTATAAAACCATCAGATCTTGTGAGACTTATTCACTACCACAAGAAAAGTAGGAGGGAAATTGCCTCCATGATTCAATTATCTACACCTGGCCCCACCCTTGACGTGTGGGGATTATTACAGTTCAAGGTGAGATTTGTGTGGGGACACAGCCAAAGCATATCAGATACTGAGTGAGATGTGAGTTTAAGATAGCTTACTAGAGAGTGATGTTGGTCCCTATACTTTGGGTTAAGATTCCCAATGTGTTTCCTTTCTTTACATATACAAAGAGGAAAAAAAGAGATTTTATAATTAAGATGCCCTGGAGCTGAAAAATGTACCAATTTTTCCTTTGGTTTAAAAACTTTTCAGATTTTGCCCCTAAAGAGACAGATTTGATTCAGCAGTGATGGGTGGCATTATTTTTGGTTTTTGAACAGGCAATGACATAACAAAGGAGGAAATTTGGGAAGTCAGAAGACTCCAAGGTTGAGTCAGCACAGTTTGCCTTGTCAAATTCTAAAATTATTTCCCTGTTCTGAGGGAAAAAAAGTTCTAACATAGTATTTTTCTTGAAAATCAAGTCCAAGGAGGAGGTAGATAGGGAAGAATTAACAAGCAAAAAAGGGACAAGTGCCTTGGAGAGGGACAAGTTAGAAAGGGATGGGCTGGGAAACAACAACAGCTAAAAGCCTGTTGGAAACTCCCATATGTATCTTCTTATTAGCCCAAGGCATGGGCTGATTGTGGCTGGTGGGGTTAAAAATTGATACTCTTGCTCCAGTATCTGTAAGCACAACGACCTCATTCCCAACTTGAAGAGTGGTTTCACCTAGATGATTGAGGGAACTGGGAAGAGCCCCTGTAGTCCCTGGTGCCTGAACAGGCAGACTGAAGAGTTGTCTCCAGTTGGGGAAGAAGGGTTGGGTAGCTGGGAAATGTAAACAATACTTTTTGAGGAGTAGTAAATTACTAGGGAGAATAAATGTGAGGTAGGAGACTGGCAGAACTTGTTTCCTGGTCACAATCTTGCTGACCAAAACAGGATCTGTTCCAGACAGGATAAAGAGAAGAAACTGGCAGGAACGAGTGGATGGAGATGAAAGTGATCCTTAGCTGCTCTCATTGCTCATTGACACAAGACACTCCCACCAGCACCATGACAGTCAGGCATTGCCATCCCTCTCTAAGGCAACAACCCAGAAGTTATTGCCCCTTTCTGAGAATGTTCTAAATAGCCAGCCCCTCGGTTCGCATTGACATACCCTTAATTTACACGTAATTGAGAGTGTGCTTTCCTGAGTAAATACAGTTGCCAAGAGCACACACATTGTTCACTCTGGGCACACGGCCTATGAGGTAACCTTGCTCCACAAGGAGCAGTACCATTTAATAAAAATTGCTGTCTAATATCATCAACTCACTCTTGAATTCTTTCCTGGGCGAAGTGAAGAAACCTCCCAGGCTAAGCCCCAATTTGAGGGCTTGTCTCTCTTCATCAGATGAACCTGGGACGTGGGAGGCAGACATTAAGAGAAGGTGAAAGGTGAAGTTGCACAAGAAAAAAAGGCTTTTTTATTATGTAGATAAAGTACCCCAGGTAATCTCTTGGAGCTGCCCTTAGAAAAATAGATTAAAAAGTGTGTTTGGGTGTGGTAATAAATTCCAGTCTTTTCTCTTCTACAGTGGTTGATCTTTCCTTGTTATTTGATGAGATCTCTAGGAAGAGGACTTAAGGCAATTGCATTTCTTTTGGAAAGAGTCTTTCTTGAACAGAGAAAAAAAATTTCAAAGGGAAACCCTTTCTGAGTTTGGTGTGATCCAGGTGAGATTAGAAGGACCTTGGTTCTAAGGCTGCTGCTAAGGCCTTTTAGCATCTTAAAGCACCAGTCTTTAGGGTTATCACTTTGTGAAACCCAACAGAATCATATAGTACGTAATCTTTTGAGACTGGATTTTTTTACACTTAGCATAATTTTCTGGAGATTTATTAAAGTTGATGAGAAAGAGATTTTCTGGCTTTTTTGGCATTCTCTTTTCCAGTGGCCTGGTTTCTTATGGTAGTAGCCTGGCCGAGGATGCTTCTTCCTAGTGTTATGTCTGGGAAGCTCCATCTGCTGTAATAGGAGATTTAAAACTTGAGTGGTTTTCTCTGTATTAGTGTCCTCACAGGTGCCAGCAAGCTGATTTGCCAAATTATCTAGATCAGAAGTAGGTATAGTTTTCCATTCTATCCAGGCTCTTTGGACAAGCTGAGAGAGTACTCCAAAAAGGAGAACTGTAATTCCGCTCACAAACAGAATTAAAGGCTACTTGAATAGATTCAACATCTATAGGTAATTCATAATTTTCTCTAAGTACAACCTGGATTTGATATAATTTTTTTTTAAACATGGCCTGGAGTACAACTGTAATGGCTGGAAAGTGGCTCATTAGGTTCTTAAATATGGGAATGGATTTTATTGCAGCCTAAATGTAACGCCTAAGGTTCTTGCCTAGCCACGCCAAAGAATTTGTGTGGCGGTTGACCCCGGCGAGTGATAGAGACACGGACCAAGAGAGAGAAAAAGCTGCAGGCTTTATTGAGCAGAGTGAAAGTACAAAGCTTCCACAGTGTGGAAGGGGTCCCGAATGGGTAGCCAGAGTTAGATTATATGATTGCTTTTTAAACTCCTTAAGGTGGGAAATACCTGAGGCGGGAAGATGTTACTAGAGCAAGAAACAAAGACAGTAAATTATTTTGTGACATGTCTTAGATTTGGACGAAAAACGGAATTGCAACTTAGGTTTCATCTACTTTATGACCTTGCAGAGAGGCACGGCAAAGGAGACAGGATCTTACAGGACTTTACAAAGTATGTTTACAAGGAATTGGAATTGGAGTATAGATAAGGTCCGCTGGTCACAGACAAACGGGCAGTTAACATTCCTTTTAGTTTCGGGGGAGGGGGAAGGGAGAGAGGGAGAGAGGACACAGGGAAACTTACAGCAAAATTTTCGCTGTTTACAGCTTTCTCGGGGAAGAAAACACATAAACACATGCACAAATCCTCGTATTAGGAATATTTTAAGCATGTATCTTCACTATTATTCATCCAAGACTGAAGTAAGTCCTGATGCAGGAAATGAGTGACTTTCACAGCTTTCTGATCCCGTACTCGACTCAGTAAGCCCAGCTGGCACCTCCTCTCATAAAGTTTTTTTTTTTTTTTTTGAGACAGAATCTCGCTCTGCCACCCAGGCTGGAGTGCAGTGGCACAATCTCATGAAGTTTTAAGAAAAGCCTCAAGAATGGCCCCATGGCCTCATGGAAGTTTTTGCTATGCCTTCAGTTCTGTCACAGTCTTTAGAGGTGTTTTTGTCTAACTCTCCCTCAGGATCACACCAAAAAGCCTTGGTCATTCAGCATGGTGCCTGACCTTCAGCAAATATGTGAGTCAACTGGTATAGATCAGAAAACCTGGGGATGATAGGCCTGACTTACTATCTTGAGTTACTTAGCAAATTGGGGAGGGCCCTCAGTGACCCTTGGAAATTCCCTGGCAATGGCTTGAAGTTAAGCTTGCATAAAAGAAAAATGGGAATTTGAGGTTTAGAAGAATTATCAGTGAGTTTAACTTTAAAATAACAGGTTTTAGCAGACCAAAGAAGGATAGAGAGGAAGAACAGAGGAAAGGGAAGGAGAGGTCTCTTCTACAGAGGACAGAGTCTGGACCTAAGGCCTTCCTTAACTGTTTCTTTGTCTCAGTTAATTTTGAGATAACATATTACTACTCTAATAATTTACACATGAGATAACAAAAGCCCAGATTGTTTTTTGTTTTTGTCATTGTTGTTAATTTTTTATTTGACAAATATCCCAGACTAGTTAAATGACAGAAAATAGAACTAGAACTAATGACTTCTTATTTTAAGTTCACAGTGTGTGTGTGTGTGTGTGTGTGTGTGTGTGTGTGTGTTGAATGATACCCCGCTTCCTTATCAAAGGACAGAGACACATTGTCTCTGTCATAATTGTAGAGTAGTCCAATATTCATGACAAACAACCAACAGGTAATAAAGAGGAGCTCAGATTAATTCAGTTTATTTCGGGCCCTTTTTGAATAGTAGAATTCTTTTCAATATTTCTACAGTGCCTCTGTGTGTTTTGTTTTCAATTGTGCTCAAATGGGTCAACCTCTGTTTTCATAGTTATTAAATTCATACCTCAATCACAGAGATTAAAATAATTAAAAGCACCTATAAAGACTTAAGTTCATAAATCACTTCTGACACCATAATTATGTACATAAGAGACTACTGCCAAAATTAAATCCCTATGTCTCCATGTTTTTGTCTGAAATTCCTTTGTCTAGTACTAAGGAGTTAAGAAAAACAACTTCTACAATACTTCCTACAAAAAACAACCCCACAAAAAACATCTACTTTAAACAGGGTTACTGTGATTACAGATGCAAATTTTTTTTTTTAATTTAAAAACTAGGAACTGAGCTACCTATACAGCTTATTTTAATTGAATGTTTATTTCTCTTTCTATTCAGTCTCCTGGTGACCAATTGAATTGTCAGAAGAAGGCGTTTTATGTACAAAGTGTTTATTTATCTCAGATAAAAAGGACTACTCAAGCAGACAACAGAAATAAATAATGCCTGATGAATTCTATCTACTGAACTAATTCTCATTTAGTGGTAACTCTACAGTCTACAAAAATGAAAATGATTGTATAAGTTAGTTGATATATTACTGTATTGCTTCTATTCATTGTTTCTGAACTATGGAAAGTACTGAAATGAATGCACATTTGTGGAATACAAAATGCAAATCAACCTAATTTGGAAGTAGGATAAACAAATTAGAGAGAGTTAATTGCTTTTTTTAATGTAGCATGGTTGGTTTAGGACTTCTTACTCAAAGACATACTATAGCCTAGAACTTTTATGTGGTTTTTAAAAATCTATACTCTAGAGTTTTGGCGGAAGAAGTAATTTGGGTGCTAGTATGGGCATTCTATTTTGATGACTAAACTCCCAAAGCTCACAATGTGGGTATCACCACAGTCCATGGTTTGGACTTCAACCTTTTAGGCATCAGGTTGCACCTTTACATTTATTCAGCGTTAATAAGACTTAAGAAATTGAACAAATAATTATCTCTAGAAGAGTTGAAGTTAAAAGAAAAGATTACCTATTTCTATGGGCTGACTTGTGTTCTCTGAAAATTCATATGTTGAAACTCCGATCCCCAATACCTCAAAATGTGACAGTATTTGGACACAGGTCTTTAAAGAGGTGATTAATTTAGAATTAGGTCCTTTGGGCGAAGCCCTGATCCAATATATTTGATGCCCTCATAAAAATATAAGACACTAGTGGCACTGGAGCACAGAGAACTTGTAAGGATACACAATGAGAAGGTGGACATCTGCAAGCCAAAGAGAGGGGCCCAATAGGAAATCAACACTGTTGACACCTTGATCTTGGGCTTGTCATCTCTGAAACTGTGAACAAATATGCCTCTGAATTTTTTTTTTTTTTTTTTTTTTTGTAGACATGGAGTCTTGCTTTGTCGCCCAGGCTGGAGTGCAATGGCATGATCTCGGCTCACTACAACCTCCGCCTCCTGGGTTTAAGCAATTATCTAGCCTCAGCCTCTAGAGTAGCTGAGATTACAGGCACGTGCCACCACGCCTGGCTAATTTCTTTTGTATTTTAGTAGAGATGGGGTTTCACCATGTTGCCCAGGTTCGAACTCCTGAGCTCAGGCAATCCGCCCACCTCGGCTTCCTAAAGTGCATGTTTCTGTTTTTTAAGCCACCCAGCCTGTGGCATTTTATTATGGCAGCCCTAGAAAACTAATACGTGCACTAATTGTTATAAAATGAGATTATAAATATAAAATGGAACAGATCATGTATCTTCTGACCAGCACATTTTTCTGTAAAAGAAATTTACACAGGCACCAAGGAAGTAATCAGACAATAGATTCTTAGTTATGTAAATAATTAAGTTTTTTTAAATTTTTAATTATTTGAACCAGGAGAGCCCAGTTTGAGGCTCACAAATTGAAGTCCAATAGCAGATGCAAGTCAGTGATGATCTTTGGAGAAAAGACAATATTAAAAATCTAAAAACACATTGTCTTGCTAAATGTCCTCAAGGAACTGTACTATCATCTCAATGTTATCATCTGCCTTTCATTTAGTGTATGTGATTTTGTGGGCATGAGTTTGGATGTGGGTGAGAATGGGCTGTAGTAAATTTCCAAATACTTTTTAACAGGGCAAACAGAAGAATCCTCTGTTGGCCTCCTCCTTGTCTAGTTTATTTGTTCTTGTGTATCAAGAGTTCCTTTGGATCCAAGCAAAAAATTTCCAATTAACAGTAATTAAACTTATAGTAGTTTAGTTTTCTCATGTAACAGATGCACATCCTAAACTTAGGATGCTTTTTTATCCTAAACTGATAAGTTTGCCTTCAAATGATTCTAATATGATTCATTTTCTTTTTCTAGGCACAAAAATCAGGGAAAGACTAACAATAAAAGGCTTTTTAATAACATATCTTATAAGGCACTCTCTTACTAAGCAATTCCACATATATCCCATTGTTCTTAATTGTGTCACGTGGTGACCCTCGTTTGAAAGATTTTCAGCCTCAGTAAAAAGAAGAAGATAAGAGAAAAATGGTTGTTGAGGACATAAAATAGCCAATGGACAGACTGTGTCAGCCAACCCATGAAAGGAAATAGCCTGCAAAACTCTATCCAACACATTTAATCTTCCCAGGGAGACATTTTTGCTAATGGGACCAGTTGAGTTCTATGCTTAAACTCTTATTGAAATTATCTCTGTGGTTGCAGTTTGCTTTACATCTAAAAAGTAGCTTTCTTCGATTTTTTTGATAAGCTTTTCTTGCATCTCTTCAGATCCATGTTTTCTATCTTTAAATATATAAATGTATTTAATTAGGTTGAAGTAAAATATTACTAGGGTGAGAAGTCATTCTGCTTTGTTAAATTTGAGTTCCATTATTGCTACTGAGACTCATTCTGTGTTGACTTAGGGTAACTGTCATAAGCCTCTCTAAGTGAGAAGATCACTTATACACTGTGAAGTGGGTAAGACTTCACCTACTTGCAATCTAACAAGTCAGCCTGGCACAGTTTTAAGGATGCTGCAGAATAAATGAAACCACTGGGTTAGAGACTTTGGACAGTCTATTTCTGACAACAAAAGCAGCAGCCAGAGTACCAGCACTTTTTTACACTGAATTCTGAAGTACCAATTTCCATGGAGTGACACAAAGAGGGACAGGGGATACTTAGGCAGGAGGTGGGTTTGTTATAGGTAAGAAACTCTGAGCTTTGGAAACTGGACTCTCTCATAATAGTCAGGAAGCATGCCTGTGCTTTGCTCTGGATGGAGTCACTACATCTTTCAAGGTGATTTGCAACATAAACATCTGTGAAAAGATAATCCAACACAAAGGGTACTTAGAACCATGCTCCCAAGACTTGCAGGTATGTGGATAAATGTAGCTTAATATAAGAGACCATCTTCTCTGAACTAAACGTCTTAAAGGTAATGTGAGAAAGAGAGAATAAATGTAGAGAAGAAACTCCTAAATACCAGAAGACCAATAAAATTAATTACATATTTCTTAATGTTCATGAACATATTTTTAATTGCTGAAGAACAGAACAAAAATATCTCTTCAGAAAAATGGAGCTGGGCGCGGTGGCTCACGCCTGTAATCCCAGCACTTTGGGAGGCCGAGGTGGGCGGATCACAAGGTCAGGAGTTCCAGACCAGCCTGGCCAATATGGTGAAACCCTGTCTCTACTAAAAGTACAAAAATTAGCCAGGTGTGATGGTGGACACCTGTAGTCCCAGCTACTCAGAAAAATGGAAACTAATACAATTTACAAAATGTCTGAAGATATTTTTTCCCCTAACTCATATCCTTGAGTTAATGTACAAATACCTAATTTTGTAACAGAATAATTATATTTGTTGCTTTACAGTTCAATGAGAGGATAAGCTAAATAGAACTCTACAAATAGCTGCATGTAATAAACACTATATAACAGAATCTAACATGTAATTACTATATACCTGAAAATAAAAATATTTAAATACAAGAATGTACCCTTACTAGAATAATAAAGGCAAAATATCATGCTATTTTTATAGATATATTTGAATTAAATTCCTTCTTTGAAGAATTTTTTTTTTAATTTACTTAAATTTTGGAATACTAGTTTAGTCTATGAAGTAAAACTACTTAGGTAGAAAAGACAACTCTCTTTGATTTGGTTGCAGTATACACAATAGGCATATGCTGTATTCCATGTTATCCATTATATGTTATATGCTATATGATACATAATGTATTATGTATATTACTCCATATTTACAGCAGGCACCAGTCTTTCTTACTGGTCCTGAAGCAAATTGCTATGACTGTCTATGGAGAAGGCCATGTGGCAAGTAACTACTGATGTCCTCTATGTTATAAGACAAATTTCCAACCTACAGCCAGTAAGAAGCTGGAGCTTTCATTTATACAGCTACATGAAACCAAAGCAGATCCTCCCTACATGAAACTCCAGCAGAGAGGCCAACACCTTACTTGGAGCCTTGAGAAACCCTCAGCAGACGACAGCATAGCAAGAGATAACTAACATAATCTCTATGCTCAGAAAAGATGCAAAACCCACAGAGGCCCATAGAGAATCTTCTCCCAACATTGCACTGAGGAGCTCTCAACTACACATATTATAAAAGTTAGTAACTTCCCCAATTAAATAACAAGCTGTCAAATTCAATAAGACAACTGAAAAGAGGCCTCACAGAGTATAATTAGTTGTCTTTTTCCTTTTTCCACACAAATGTTGTAACACTTCTCATTTGCAAGGTGTTATCATAGTATGTAACAGAAAAATAAGTGAAACATGGATAATGTATTAAAGAATTTTCCATCTAGTAACAGATATGAAATACTGTGCTACTCAATTGTTACATCCTTTGCTCAGACACAATCTTAGCCTCATATGTAGCTAAATGTGCCCATCTGTACACAATTGTCTAATGTTTCCAGTTCATATTTTTTTTTTCACAGAAAATGTACTGTATTGAGTACACATAAGGAAAAAAATCTTGTTTTTCTTAGCATCAAAATTTCCAATTATTCTTTCACTCTATTAGCTCAGTAAAAAGATGTGTTGGAGATGATCCTATCCTTGAAACACTTGGAATACAAGGGATAATCAATTGATTGGTGTGAGCTTTCCTAGAATCCTAGGTTATGCCAGTACCTATGCAGCTTTTGTTTTGCTCTGTGGCATATGCAAGCTGAAAGATAGCATTGAATTATTTAGGTATGAAGAACAACTCTAGATGCTATTTGTGGACAGGGAAAGGAAAATGTAAAAGGTGATGTAGTGATAGAGCTGGTGACCAGAGAATATCTCTTGAGAAGAGAAAACAGATTATTTATCCATCTGTCCATATATCTATCTAAACAACTATCATCTATAATGTGTTGTCATATGGTGTACAAGGGAAATAAATTTTCCGTGTATTCCTTGACATTTCAATAAAATCTATGACTCTGGGAGTGATATTTTTAGGGAATAGACTACTTGCTAAGGTGTTACATTCTCCAGGTCAGTGCAGAGTGGAAAAAAAAAAAAAAAAACCACCATTGGGATCCCAGCTACATTTGAACTAAAATTTTAATGCACATTAAAATGTATGTGCCTGTCTCTAATCAGATAAATCAGAAATTCTTTGGAATTCTTTAGTATAATGTGTGTATCATTCAGGTTTGTATGTGCTGCACCTGACACAGCACACTGCATGGTAACATGAATGTAACGTAATGAGCAATCTGTTGGGTTTTTTTAAATTTTAAATAACTAGGTAGATGAAGACTTTATAGCCAACTTCCAACAGAAGTATGGTATTGTGGCCATAGGTTAAATCAGAGACGAGCCTAGTTGTTGTCTTTTACATACATGGACTTCTACAGGTTTTCTTTTGTTTTCGTAAATCTTGATTATAAATATTTAACACATTGAATGTTTTAGCTATCATATTTTCTTAAGAATAACTAATATGGCTGGGCCCGGTGGCTCACGCCTGTAATCCCAGCACTTTGGGAGGCTGAGACAGGTGGATCATGAGGTCAGGAGTTCAAGACCAGCCTGGCCAACACAGCAAAACCCCATCTCGACTAAAAATACAAAAAATTAGCTGGGTATGGTGATGGGCCCCTGTAATCCCAGCTACTCAGGAGGCTGAGGCAGGAGAATCGCTTGAACCCGGGAGGCGGAGGTTGCAGTGAGCTGAGATCATGCCATTGCACTTCAGCCCAGGCGACAGTGAGAGACTCTGTCTAAAAAATAAAAGAATAATTTCTCAGAGAACAAGTACAAATCAAATACCTGATATCTTGTTATATGATGTAATATTGTTTTAATTCATACAAAACAAGTATATTCTAATGTTGAAGAAAGTAAACTAAGATAATACTGCAATCTGATTGGTATCAGTACTAAAGTATGTGACAGAACATAAAAATGTATTTGAGAAATCAAATCACCTGTCAGTGATTTTATTGAATTAATTTTTAAATTTTGCCAATTATATATTCATGTTCTGAAATACAATTTTCAGAACATGATCAAAAGTTTAATATTTTACATGGCTTCTATTTGCAACCAAAACAGAACTGCTCTTAACTACTTAGTCAAGAGCAGTGTTTGTCTGCAAAGAAATTCCACTGTGCTGTGTTCACTCACAGGGATACAAAATCTAGATTATTCACTATGGTCATGCTACAAAACAACAAAATATTTATTTTAATTGAAAAATCTTTTTAAAAATTTGTTTCTTCTAAAAAGAAAACAACAGGATACATGTGCAGAACGTGCAGGTTTGTTACATAGGTATACGTGTGCCGTGGTGGTTTGCTACACCTACTGACCAGTCCTCTAAGTTCCCTCTTCTTAGCCCTCACACCCCAACAGACCCTGGTATGTATTGTTTCCCTCTCTGTGTTCATGTGTTCTTAATGTTCAACTCCCACTTATGAATGAGAACATGTGGTGTTTGGTTTTCTGTTCCTGTGTTAGTCTGCTGAGAACGATGGCTTCCAACTTCATGTATGTCCCTGCAAAGGACATGATCTCATTCATTTTTATGGCTGCATTACATTTTCTTTATCCAGTCTATCATTAATGGGCATTTGGGTTGGTTCCATGTCTTTGCTATTATAAATAGTGCTGCAATAAACATACCTGTGCATGTGTCTTTATAGTAGAATGATTTATAATCCTTTGGGTATATACTCAGTAATGGGATTGCTGGGTCAAGTGGTATTTCTGGTTCTAGATCCTTGAGGAATCACCGTACTGTCTTCCACAATGGCAGAACTAATTTACATTCTCACCAACAGTGTAAAAGCATTCCTATTTCTCCATAGCCTTGCCAACATCTATTGTTTCCTGACTTTTTAATAGTCACCATACTGACTGGTGTAAGATGGTATCTCATTGTGGTTTTAATTTGCATTTCTCTGATAATCAGTGATGTTGAGCTTTTTTTCATGTTTATTGGCCACATAGACGTCTACTTTTGACAAATGTCTGTTCATATCCTTTGCTCACTTTTTGATAGAGTTTTTTTTTTCTTGTAAATTTGTTTAAGTTCCTTGTAAATTCTGGATATTAGACCTTTGTCAGATGGATAAATTGCAAAACTTTTCTCCCATTCTGTAGGCTTCCTGTTCACTCTGATGATAGTTTCTTTTGCTGTACAGAAGCTCTTTAGTTTAATTATATTCCATTTGTCAATTTTGGCATTTGTCTCAATTGCTTTTGGAGCTTTCGTCATGAAATCTTTCCCTTGCCAGTGTCCTGAATGGCACTGCCTAGGTTTTCTTCTAGTGTTTTTATGGTTTTCAGTTTTACATTTAAGTCTTTAATCCATCTTGAGTTAATTTTTGTATAAGGTGTAAGAAAGGGGTCCAGTTTCAGTTGCTGCTTATGGCTAGCCAGTTTTCCCAGCACCATTTACTGAATCCTTTCCCCATTGCTTGTTTTTGTCAGGTTTGTCGAAGATCAGATGGTTGTAGATGTGTGGTGTTATTTCTGTGGTCTCTGTTCTGCTCCATTGGTTTATATATGTCTGTTTTGGTACCAGTACCGTGCTGTTTTGGTTACTGTAGACTTGTAGTACAGTTTGAAGTCAAGTAGCATGATACATCCAGCTTTGTTGTTTTTGCTTAGGATTGTCTTGGCCTCATGGGGTCTTCTTTGATTCTATATGAAATTTAAAATGTGGTTTTTTTCTAATTCTGTGAAGAATGTTAATGGTAGTTTGATGGGAATAGCATTGAATTTTTAAATTACTTTGGGCTGTATGGCCATTTTCATGATATTGATTCTTCCAATTCATGAAGATGGAATGTTCTTCCATTTGTCTGTGTCCTCTCTTCTTTCCTTGAGCAGTGAGTGGTTTGTAGTTTTCCTTGAAGAGGTCCTTCACATCTCGTGTTAGCTGTATTCCTAGGTATTTTATTCTGTTTGTAGCAAGTGTGAATGGGAGTTCATTCATGATTTGGCTCTCTGCTTTCCTATTGTTGGTGTAAAGGAATGCTTGTTATTTTTGCACATTGATTTTGTATCCTGAGACTGCTGAAATTGCTTATCAATTCAAGAAATTTTGGGGCTGAGATGTTGGGGTTTTCTAAATATCAAATCATGTTGTCTGCAAACAAAGACAACTTGACTTCCTCTCTTCCTCTTTGAATAACTGTATTTATTTATTTTTTTTATTTTGCCTGATTGCCCTGGCCAGAACTTCCAATACTATGTTGAATAGGAGTGATGAGAGAGGGCACACTTGTCTTGTTCCGGTTTTCAAAGGCAATGCTTCCAGCTTTTGACCATTCAATACAATATTGTCTGTGGGCTTGTCATAAATAGCTCTTATTATTTTAATATGTGTCCCATCAATACCTAGTTTATTGAGAGTTTTTAACGTGAAAGAATGTTAACTTTTATCTAAGGCCTTTTTTGCATCTATTGAGATAATCATGTGGTTTTCGTCTTTGGTTCTGTTTATGTGATGGACTAACTTGATTGATTTGTGTATGTTGAATGAGCCTTGCATCCTAGGGATGAAGCCAACTTGACGAAGCCAGCTTGACTATGGTGGCTAAGTTTGTTGACGTGCTGCTAGATTTGGTTTGCCAGTATTTTATTGAGGATTTTTGCATTGATGTTCATCAGGGATATTGGCGTGAATTTCTCTTTTTTTGTTGTGTCTCTTCCATGTTTTGGTATCAACATGATGCTGGCTTCATAAAATGAGATAGGGAGGATTCCCTCACTTTCAATTGTTTGGAATAATTTCGGAAGGAATGGTACCAGCTCCTCTTTGTATTTCTGGTAGAATTCAGCTGTAAAGCTGTCTGCTCCTGGGCTTTTTTTGTTTGGTAGGCTATTAATTACTGCCTCAATTTCAGAGCTTGTTATTGGTCTATTCAGGGACCCAAATTATTCCTTGTTTAGTCTTGGTAGGGTTTATGTGTCCAGAAATTTATCCATTTCTTCTAGATTTTCTAGTTTATTTGCATAGAAGTGTTTATAGTATTCTCTGTTGGTAGTTCGTATTTCTGTAGGGTCAGTGGTGATATCCCCTTTATCATTATTTATTGTGTCTATTTGATTCTTCTCTCTCTTCTTCTTTATTAGTCTAGCTAGAAGTATATCTATTTTGTTAACTATTATTATTATCTTTTTAAGCAGCTCCTGGTTTCCTTGATTTTTTGGAGGGCTTTTCGTGTCTCTATCTCCTTCAATTCTGCTCTGATCTTAGTTATTTCTTGTCTCCTGCTAGCTCTTGGATTAGTTTACTCTTGCCTCCCTAGCTCTTTTAATTGTGATGTTAGGGTGCCAATTTGAGTTCTTTCTAGCTTCCTATGTGAGCATTTAGTGCTATAAATTTCTCTTTTAATGCTGCTTTAGCTGTGTCCCAGCGATTCTGGTACATTGTCTCTTTGTTATTATTGGTTTCAAAGAAATTCTTGATTTTTGCCTTAATTTTATTATTTACCCTCCTAAGGAGTCACTCAGGAGCAGATTGTTCAATTTCCATGTAATTGTGTGGTTTTGAGTGAGTTTATTAATCTTGAGCTCTAATTTGATTGCACTGTGGTTGAGAGACTGTTATAATTTCCATTATTTTGCATTTACTGAGGAATGTTTTACTTCCAATTATGTGGTCGATTTTAGAATCAGTGCCATGTGGCACTGAGAAGAATATATATTCTGTTGATTTGGGGTAGAGAGTTCTGTAGACATCTACTAGGTCCACTTGATCCAGAGCTGAGTTCAAGTCCTGAATATCCTTGTTAATTTTCTGTCTCATTGATCTGTCTAATATTGACAGTGGGGTGTTAAATTCTCCCACTATTATTGTGTGGGAGTCTAAGTCTCTTCGTAGGTTCATAAAACTAAGAACTAGTTTTATGAATCTGGGTGCTCCCATATTGAGTGCATATATATTTAGAATAGTTAGCTCTTCTTGTTGAATTGTTCCCTTTACCATTATGTAATGCCCTTCTTTGTTTTTTTTGATCTTTGTTGGTTTAAAGTGTTTTCTCAGAGACTAGGATTGCAATCCCTACGTTTTTGTTTTGTTTTGTTTTGTTTGTTTTTTTGTTAGCTTTCCATTTCCTTGTTAAATTGTCCTCCATCCCTGTATTTTGAGCCTGTGTGTGTTTTTACATGTAGGAGGGGTCTCCTGAATACAGCACACGAATAGGTTCACTTCAGGCCTTATTCATCCGATTCACTCCTGTGCCTGTAGATGCCACTCAAGGAGGCTGGAGAGCAGCAAAGACGAGTGCCTGCTCCTTATTCTGGGACCTCTGACCTCGAGAGGGCACCAACCTGATGCCAGTAGGATCGCTCTTGTATAGGGTGTCTAACAATCCCTGTTGGAGGGTCTCACTCAGTTGGGTGGCATGGGGATCAGGACTTGTTTAAAGAAGCACTTTGTCCCTTGGTGGAGAGGGTGTGTTTTACTAGGGGAAAATCCACTTGTCTGGGCTGCCTGGATTCAAGGAGGAGAGTCTAAGTCTGCTGGTCCGCAGAGACTGTGGCCACCCCTCCCACTAGGGGCTCAGGCCCAGGGAGATCTGAATTCTATCCCTGAGCCTCTGGCTGGAGTTACTGGAGATCCTGCAGGGAAGCCCCGCCCACTGAGGAAGGATGAGTCAGGGTTAGGCCTGAATAGGCCCTCTGTCCACAGACTGCCACAGCTGGTGTGTTGGGCTGTGGGGACAAGTCACGGGACCAAGCTATCCAGCCTCCCTGACTCCAGCAGGGGAAAAGAGCAGCCTGGAGCTATAGAGATGGGTGGTGCCCTTCTTCCACAGGATGGGTGCTTCTCCTCCTTTCACAGAGGGAGCTTAGCGTGTTAGGCAGTTACAGGTCCCATTGCTGGTTACTGCCCCTCCCACAAGGAGCTTGAAAAGCTTAGACAGGAGGCAGCCGCAGCCAGTGCTGGTCGCCCTGCCGCCGGGGAGTTTGGTATTCTTCAGCAGAATCTAACTGAGATGCTCTAAGAATCTACACCTTCCAGGTTTGGTACGCTAGGCTCCGGTGGCATGGGTTCGCAAGTGGGATCTTCCGATCTTTGGGTTGCATAGTTCCGTGGAAAAAGAGCAGTTTCCCCAGCTGGGTAGCGCACTGCCTCACTGCCTCCCTGGGGAGGGTTAAGAGGGTTCCCCTTCCCCATGTGGCTCTCAGGTGGGCTGCTGCACCACACTGCTCTGCCTTCTTTCTGCGCCTTCTAGTCAATTTTGATGAGAGAACCTGGATACCTTGGTTGCTGGTGAAGGATTCACACACTTATTATGTTTTTTTTGTTGTTGTTGTTGTTGTTTTTTTTTTACAGTGGGAGCCTCCGATTCCTGCTGCTTCTATTCTGCCATCTTTGCCACACCCCCAGAAAATTCTGAGTAATGTCTTTTTAAAATCTAAGTGTAGTAGCATTATGATTTTATCGCAGTTTACACAAAATGAGTGAGCAATATGTAACCATTGTTTGTATGAATTATATGCTATACAATAAATTATGGAAAAATATGTTATATAATAAATGTTACATTAGATTTTACACTGTATTATAAATTATACATAATTTTATAGCAATTTGAACTACACAAGTATTTCTGTTTGCTGGTACTGAATACTGATCACAGAAGAATATAACTTCTGTTCTACATAAATCCATATATCTACAACAAGATTTCAAGGAATAAGACATTAATTTTTTTTTTAGAAATTAAAGATTTTAACCCAAAGAGTTTATATTATGTAAACAACTTACAATAGAAGAGCTATAGACTCTAGAAAGATAAAATTTGTAAAAGAAAAGTACAGGATGTTTGTTAATCTTTGTGTTAGTTGTAATACTTTAGTGCAAGTCACCAAAATCCACTAAAACCATCTTGAGTACAAATGAGCTTTCATGAAAATAAAAAGGGATTTAAGTCTAATGAAAGCATCAGAACAGCTTCAGGACCTTGGAAAAAAATGTTTGGACTGGAAAGTCCACAAAAGAAGTTATAGCACCAGGTTACTGTTGCTATGCCTCAACTTCAGCTCTTTCAAGAATTTCAAGTCTCGTTAAGTAAAAAAATCCTGAATAATAATAATAAAAAAAGCTGCAGCAATGGGTATGGTTATTTAGTAAAACAGCCACTGGAATTTTGTTCCACTGTGTGTATCAAAGTTTTGTTTGTGTTTTTGTTTGTTGTGTCTATTAAATATTTTGGCATATAGACAATGAAATCAATCCAGAGTTTACCTTTTCCGACATGGATACATGGACATAACAAATAATTTCTCTTTTGAAGAAAAGGAAAATGAAAGTCAGTGTTCACAGACAGCTTAGCTAAGATGCTTTGTTAAATGCCAACAAGAACTAAAATTTATTAGTGAGGATATTTGATTACAACGTTGATTAAAATCTCTTTAGGTTTAGCTAATTATCTTTTAAATGGTATCCTATACAAAAGTTATGATTTCAAGCTCATGAAAAAGTTTACTAGGTAAATTCCCTAACTATGTAGTTAAATAAGCTGAACATAATGGAATTAAATGATATGACTATGGTCATCCAGCTACTTAATAAAAGAGACATTAACATGAGATGTATCAGTTTGCCTTGAAATATGTAATGTATGTGCATATGCACACGTATCTTTAGTGGTTTTATTTCAACATTTATACATATAAGCATCTACACAGGATATTTTGTCTAGAATGTTCAATTTGACATGTACTTCTGTATGAGTTCATTCTCATGCTGCTGTAAAGAACTGCCCAAGACTGGGTAATTTATAAAGGAAAGAGGTTTACTTGACTCACAGTTACACATGGCTGAGAAGGCCTTAATAAACTTACAATAATGACAGAAGGTGAAGGGGACAAAAGGCACCTTCTTCACTGGGCAGCAGGAAGGAGAAGTGTCAAGCAAAGGGGGGAAAAGCCCCTTATAAAACAATCAGATCTCATGAGAACTCACCCACTATTATGAGAACAGCATGGGGGTAATTGCCCCCATGATTCAATTACCTCCCACCTTGTCCCTTTCTCAATATGTGGTATTAGGGGAACTACAATTCAAGATGAGATTTGGGTGGGGACACAGCCAAACCATATCAACTTCTATGTTTATCAATTTCTATCATTTCCTAGTTTATTGTTATTATTGTGTATCAGTCTGCATCTATCTATTTATTATCTATCTTTCAACTTAATGTATTCTTCCATCTTATTAGACAAAATGTAAGACATGGAATGCAATAATATAGATGGTCAAATAGAAAATATATAAATATTATTATTTAGGAGAATATGGGAATTGAGATAGCTGTTTATTTAACTTGAAAAATCTTAAAATTGAGTTTGTTTTAATTTTTTTGTATGTATTCATATTGACATATGAATGTCATGCATGACTTTAAAAATATCTTTTTTTTTTCTTTTCTCAGCTATTCAATTTCTACTATACCAAAATTAGACTCCTCCTCCCGCTAAGGTAACCTATTTTAACAATATTGCATGTATCCTAATAACCAACTTTGTATTCTACATTTTTCAGTGCTCAAATTACCCTATGCAAATAAGAATGTGTGGTATGCAAATAAGAATGCATGGTATGCATATACACATATATATCTATAAACATGTGTATATATGTATACATAGATGTGTATATATATATGTACACACACCCCCACCCAGACACATATACAATAGATTCTTGTTATATATGATAGCCATATTTTTATAAAGACACCACAAACACTGAAATCATGAATACTAAACCATTGCTTTTAGCTGAAATACAGGGTTAGATTCCTGCAAGCATCTGTTAACAACATTTTTATCAACCACTCAATACATAACCTTGTTTTATGTGTTTGTTTAAAGAAATCTTATTTAACATATATTATTGCTTCATTAACATTGAACTCATAGCCAATAGCACTATACCTCATGCCCAAGAAAATCTTATCTAACACACTCCATAAGGCACATCACAACCATCTCATATTTTGGCACTCTTGAAAGGACTTTAGCCGTACATTTCGGTGCCATTTTAAACGGTGAAATCACCAAAAAAGCACACGTGGCACTAAATAAACCATGATAAGGATACTTGTTTACATTATGAGAGCTAAAACAAGAAAGCAGATTATTGTTTAGTTCAACTTCAAGTGTATCTGACAAGTCAAAAATTCCACCACTCTGTTCATGTCTGTGAAGGATTGTGAAAGTGACTTGAGTATCAATTCTGGGGTTAAAAATAAATTTTATGGACATGTATCTGCAGATACAGACTCTTCAAAAAATGAAGATTAAGTGTATTTGAACTACATATGTACACGTTTTCTGTTGCATAGACTTTTATGTGTAACTCTGTACAGAGTTTATTGTCTTTTTATTCTATAAAAATGGATGTCACTAGCCACATTAATTAGGAAGATTGCTGGTTGAACATATATACATATATATAACTTTAATAGATTTTATATTTCTTGTAAGCAATAAATGATATGGCTTTTAAAAATTTAAGATTTGCTATTCAAAGAATATATTAAACTTAATTTTTAATTTTATAACAAAATTTGGGAATTTTTTCATATATTATTTGACTTTTGAATTTGATATTTTCTATATATTTATTCATGTTCTTAGAGCATATTTTTCAACTTGACCATTTATTTTTTTCTGACAATTTGTAAGTAGTCTCATATGACACTGACAGTATTCCTTTGTCTGTAATTTGTGTGACCAATTTTTTTGATATATGTTATGTTTATTGATTTTGGTTTTGATATATTGCCCCATGCAACTTTTATATTTTCTCGATTTATCGGTACCAATGGGTTAAGAGAAAAAAAAATCTACACTCTTTAATCAAGAGATAGGAAAGGGGATGACAGAAAGTCAGAAAATATTTATAAAATAATTCTGGTACAATTAAACTGCACAGGAAACTATCTGGCTCCACCCATACCTACAATACCAAAGAAGAAGCAGAGAGCCTAGATTTCCACCCTTAGCAGACTATAATGAAGCACTCTCACCCTTCAACTGGCGTGGTGTGAGAAAAAGCTAAATAGAGAGCCAAGACTTTTATTCCTGCCAGACTATAACTTCTCTTCTCTCCCAAATCGCTTCCTCTGCTAGTAAAAGTGGTGACAACATGGGCATATGGACATTCATTCCCACCTTCAGCGGAGGGAGGATATGTGTTTTGAGAAATGGTACTAGAGCAATTCAACATAGAAGAAAAGAAGAGAAGATGAAGGAGAAGAGGAGGAAGAGGAAGAGGAAGAAGAAGGATGAGGAGGAAGAAGAAAAAGAAGGAAGAGGAAGAAGAGGAAGAAGAAGAGGAAGAAGAGGAAGAAGGAGAAGAAGGAGAAGGAGAAGCAGCAGCCAAGTGCAGTGACCCAGCCTGTAGTCCCAGCGCTTTGGGAGGTCAAGGCAGGCATAGCAGGAGGTCAGGAGTTCGAGACCAGCCTGGCCAACGTGGTGAAACTCCATCTCTACTAAAACTACAAAAATAAGCTGCGTGTGGTGGTGTGCACCTGTAATCTCAGCTTCTTGGGAGGCTAAGCAGGATAATTGTTTGAGTCCTGGAGGCAGAGGTTGCAGTGAGCCGAGATCGAGATCGTGCCACTGCACTCCAACCTGGGTGGCAAAGCAAGACTCTGTCTCAAAAAATAAATAAATAAATAAATAAGGAGGAGGAAATAATAATAATAATAATAATAAGGGGAGCACCTTGACCTAAGTCTCACTTTCACACCTACAAAATTTAACCCAAAATGAATCACAGACTTAAATACCATAGAAAAAAAAACAGGGCACCTGTGTGTTCTAGCACCAGTTAGAGAGTTCTTTGACCGGATTCTGAAAGCACTATCCATAAAAAGAAATTTTGGTAAATTGAAGTTCATTAAAATTGGAAACTTTTGTTCTGTGAAAGACCCTGCCAAAAAGATGAGAAAATAAGCTACATACTAAGAGAAAATATTTGCAAAGCACCTATTTGACACAGGGTTAGTATCTAGAGTATATAACAAACTCAAAAAGCTCAAAAATAAAGGAAAAAAAATCCATTAGAAAGTAAGCGAAAGACAGAGAGAGGCAATTCACTGAAGGGAATATAGAAATGCAAATTAACATCATAATAAGATATCACTACACATTTATCAGAATGACTAAAATAAAAAGAAAAATAGTGACAACATTAAACGCCAGAAAGAGTGAGAAGAAACTGGAACACAGACTTTGCAGCTAGAATGTTAAATGGTAAAAATATTTTCAAAAATTGCTGAGCAGTTTTGTTGTTGTTGTTGTTGCTGCTTAAATAACAACAATACACAAAAACATATAACTACAATACAATCCAGAAATTTCACTCTTAACCCTGTAACACAGATAAGTGAAAATGTATGCTCACGTCAAACTCTGTACATTAAAGTTCATAGTAGCTTTATTTGTGATAGGCTCAAATTGGAAACAACTTAGTTGTCATTCAAAGGGTGAGTGTTTAAGCAAATCGTGGTACATCCATACCATGGAATAGTACAGAGTAATAAAAAGAAATAGACAACTGATACCTACAAGAAACTGAAGGGATCTCCGAAAAATTATGCTAAATGAAGAAAGCCAAATGATTGTAATTATATAACTCTTAAAATGACCAAATTGTACAAATAGAGAACAGATCAGTGGCTTCCAGATGGTAAGGAGATCTTTATTCATTTGCATTTTTTAAAAGAGAGATGAAGCAAAATATCCCTCCTGATATCTAATCCCCAGTGTTATGTTTATGTGAGTCTCTCCTCTCAAGTTGGAGTGAGATCTGTAGCTTGTTTGTAACTAATGCAATATTCTGTAAATGATAGAATGCTATTCTCTTAATAATGTCCTATTATATAGCAAAGGTGAAAAAAACTTTCTATCTGCAATTAAGACCCTAACCAGTTGAATTTAAATTAATCAAAAAAGAGCAGATGCTGTTAATTCCATGGCTGCAAGGAAATAAATTCTGCCAACAGCTTTGTGAGCTTGAAAGCAGACCCAAGTCTCAGATGAAATTGTAGATGAGATTCAGCCTCATGATACCTAGATTTGAGGACCCAGTCAAGCTGTGCCCAGACTCCTGACTCTCACAAACTGTGAGAGAGTAAATTTATGTTGTTAAAGATGTTAAATTTGTGGTAAATTGTAATACAGCAACATAAAAGTAATACAACAGTGTCTTAGTCTATTTGGGCAGCTTTAGTAAAATATCATAAACTGTGTGGCTGATAAACAACAGAAATGTATGTCTTACAGTTCTGAAAGGTGGGAAATTCAAGATCAAGGGACATACAGATTGAGTGTCTGATGAGCACTTGTTTCCTGGGCCACAGATGGCACCTTCTCGCTTTGTTCTCACAGAGTGAAAGAGACTAACTCCTTCAGGGCTGTTTGGCAAGGACATTAATTTCTTTCATGAGGGCTCCTTCCTCATGATCTAATCACCTTCCAGAGATCCTACCTTTTAATAATATTACACTAGGGATTAGTTGTCAGCATATGAATTTTGGAAAAATATAAACATTCACTCCATAGCAACTAGTAAATAAAGATTTATTTATTGTTGGCAGTTGCTTTTCTTACTTTTTTTTAAACCCGAGTTATCTTTCTCTGAGTTTAGCTTTATTATATATTTGTTAAATGTATTTTAAAAATATTTTCCTAAGATAATTTGAATTGAAGGTACACTCTTTGGATTTCTTGCATATCCTTAAATATTTTTCACTCCGATAGGTGACAAATTTCTAGACTACAGAATGGATTCTTGAGTTGAAGTTCACTCATTTAAGAAGTCTGACTGTGCTTATCTAATGTTTTCCCATTTTTCAAATGCTTTCCCATTTTTCAGGAGCATTCAATCAACCTGTCATTTAACAAATATTTATTGACCTTATAATTTCAAAATAAAGGTGTATTTTAATTATTTATTTAGTGCCTCTTCTCCCTTATTTTGTTCCCTCTTCCTAAAGCTTCTATATTTTGCCTCAATAATTCAAATAAGGATATTGTCTTCCTATATGAGCCTATTGTTTCAGATACGTTCAAGGCAGAAAGTATTAAATTGAGAAAGTGAACCAGGAAGCCAAGAAAGTGAAGAAATAAAGCAGAGTTAAAAACAATATCAAGACACATGGAACAGACAGAAAGAAAACAGTTTAATATACTTCTGACATTTATTGGAAACAGCATTGCCAAGGAAACCATGAATCTGAGCTTAAAAAGTTTTTGATTGTGACAGTTTAACTTCCAGAAAAATTATCAGACAACCAAACTTGTACCATCAAGAAGTGGGCTATAAAAGTTCTTCAAATCCCAGAGGAGCTGCACAATACTTCCCACATATTGCTTTGGATTTAGCCATGCAACATCACAGTCAAGGAAGAATCTCCCAAAACTGGGGCCATGAAATACATGGACAAGTTAGTTCTTTCTGTCAGGTAGAACCGGGATTTAGTAAAGACATTCCCTCTGCTGCCAAGGTGAGAGGTCGCCACAATGACTAAGCAGGATTCAATTATTCCTAAAAACCAGGCAATGCTGGGTGTTTCCCATTTTAATTAAAAACAATGTTTTGAATGGGAATTATGACTGTGGATATTATGTCCCTACTCTAACAACACTGTATATTGTACATGTGTTTATGTGTGTTTATATGTCAATGGACAAGGGGGAAAAGAAAAGAATTTCATTTAGAGTATAGATACATTTGTTTTAGAACAGATAAAGGAGGAAAATTATGGATACAAAAATACCATAGGACAACAATACATCTTGTTCTTTTTCTATGGCCGACGAAGAATCATAGGTTTTTGCAGAACTATGATATGATCAGATCTGACCTTTGGGGAGACTTATTTAGAAGCTGTGTGCACTAGATATGAGTGAGAGGAGCCTGGAGAGCTGTGTGCACTAGATATGAGTGGGAGGAGCCTGGAGACAGACTGTGAGCTAGCTGATCTTTAAGGCAAAGTGTTAGTTATGTATCTTAATTTCTAGTCTTTCCCAATAAACAGTTAAAGATGACCTAATATTCTGTATTCCATGAGAGAAATCAAGATAGTAATATGTACCTAAAATCTGTGTTCTCTTAGAATAGTACAATTGTTTACTTTTATGTTGCTTCAAAATTATTTAACTCGTACTTGAATGTCTATAGCTTTATCACTCTAGCTATATCACTCACAAACTACAGAGAATATGTGCATTTTCATTTTCTGGCTCTATGTATGTTTAATAGCACTTTTTAAGAAAAATATATTTTCTTTTTTATTATTATTTTATATATTTTTTATTTCAGTGGGTTCTTGGGGAACAGGTGGTTTTTGGTTACCAGGATAAATTCTTTAGTGGTGATTTCTGATATTTTAGTCACCCATCACCCGAAGAGTGTACACTTAGGTTGAAATAGCCCCCTCTAATTTTATTTTATATTTTTGCATTTTGTGGAATTTATAACTCATTATTTCCACCTTGTTCTCATTTTATAAATGCCAACAATTTCTTTCAATTTTTGAATTATCAGAAAAAATGATAATACTTCTGTTCTTCCACAGGTAGCAGAATTTTATCTTGGAATGAATATGGATGTTGGTGTTTGTCTCTGCTCTACTTATCTATTCTTGCTTAACAAACTTCTCAAAATGTAGCGATTTAAAACAGCTATGTTTTGTAGCTCATAATTTGGGGAGCCAGGAATTCAGGCAGAGCTCAGCTGAGTGATTCTTCTGTGCATATGGTGTCTGTGTCACCGCGATATGTGGCTAAAGACTAGGCTACTCTGTAGGCTCTGAGACAGCTCCACACACATGCCTGTAAACTTGGAGAGTAAGAAAGCTGGTATCAGATAGATGCATCTTCCTTTAGGTCTCAGGGCCTCTCTAAATGTTTTCTCTGGCAGGAAACCTGGTTAAGTTCATGTTCAGCTTTCCAAGAGTAAGTATTTCAAGAGCAGGGAATAGTAGTAGCTCTTGTAATCAGGGCCTAAACACTGGCAAAGCATCACTTTCACTGGTTAAAAAAAATCATGGAAACCAGATTCATGGTGAAAGGAAATAGACTTCGCCTCCCAATAAGAGGCATAGAAAAGAATTTGTGGCATCTTTAAAGTATCAGTGTCAGAACTGTTAGGTAATATCTTGAGCAGCTAACTAGCTTTTGACATTGGGTGGCCAGATTAGAGTTTCCTTAATCCATAAAAGAATATAATTTACCCATGAAATTGAATTTTGGTCAGAGTTAAATCACAGCAGCATACTACCTTTCCCAGAGAAAATGCTCAGCGCATCTCGAGTTTTCTTCCCATTGTCTTCACTCTATCTTATGCAGGCATTACCTTAAGTAGATTATTTTATTTTCCTTTTCTGAATTTCTACAATTATATAAAACATTTATGTTATTAATAAAAATATTTTGTTTTTATTCTTGTGATGACATACTATTAGATTGTAAACAGACTTTTGTCCAGAGATTATTGAAGTAAGAAAATTTCCTATGAAGTACATGGCCCAAACAATTTTTAAATAAAATAAAATTCTCTATCCTGAGATTAAAAAGCACTTACGGTGCTTCACATTTTTGTCTGCTGCAGTAAACCTAGTTATGGAACAAGGCAATTCCTTTAAGTAATGGAAAATTGAATTATCTAATATGGCCTCTGGAATGCAAATACTAATGGCAGTCAGACATTTTCTAAGCCCAACTTATTAAAAAACATTTAATAGAGATAATTCAAATAGGTCTTTGGTGGATATAAACCACACAGAACTATCTTGAATCAAAGAAAAATATATATCATATATGATCTAAAATAGGCAATGTGCTTTTAAATATATTAATACTAGTTGACATGAAAATTGAAAAGTTCATGTAATACAATGACTTGAGATGAGAGCTCTTATATTCTCTGGTACATTCTTCCTAACAAGCTTAGAGGAAATTAAATTTACAAGACAAGCTTTCCGTCTGTGAGTTTATCATTCTGCTATACAATTAAGATTGCAGATATCGTCTCTCTTCTTATTAAATCCTGTAAATGTGCCCAGAGGGTACTGCAAAGGGAATATCCACAAAATGAGATCAAGAAATACATAAATAAAAAATGTGAGTTTAGTATTCATTACTCATGATTTCCAAAGTGTGCATGGAGAATGAGCAGAACATTTATATTCATTCTGCTTTACTAATATTGACCTGGTAGAATGTTTTCAATACAACATTGTGATGTTAGGGACTGTGGGCAGAAAAGAACTTACAGGTCGCTGGCCCAAGACTTTCATTTTACAGATGAAAAATACACAAACAAACAAAAACAAGCAAACAAAATCCTGATGCTCAGAAAAAGAAAACCACCTTCCTGAAATTTAAAAACTTAGTAAATTACAGAGCTGAAACTTTAATCTGAGTATATAAGTTTTAAGTATGTTTTAAGTTTACAATTATCTTCACTAATTCATTCTAATTGTTATTCTGAAATTTCTTAACACGATAACATACATTCTAATATTATAAATTGCCTTTAATCTACCCTGATGGTTCATTGGTAATGTGATAACCTGTATTGTCATGAGAACTAAGGTCTCTCTCTCTATTAAATATATATAAATCTATTTTTTCCTCCCACAATTAACAATGATGAAATTGCATTACTCAAATAATAATTTGTCATCTGATTTTTTAAAAAAACTTAAAATTAAACACTTAAATACTTCAACTTTCAACTGAAACACGATTAAATATTAAACAATGATCTCAGAATGCCCAGAGCCACAAAATACAATCAGAAGCATGTTTTTTTTTAAAATTTTAAAAATGAAAGCTAATTATATTTTCATATATTGTGATTAAACACACAGGATAATATATAAGACAAACCTGAATTATAATCCCCTTTCCTCTTAATGATAAAATGATGCCTAACAGTTAGTCTACTTAATTCTCTGTTTCATTATCTATATTCGTAATTACATATTCTGCATTTTGGGGGGGAGGGGCAGGTGTGTGTGTGTGTGTGTGTGTGTGTGTGTGTGTGTGTGTTTATGTGTGTGTGTGTGAGAGAGACAGAGGCAGAAATAGGGAAACAGGAACAAAGACAAAGATTGCTCAGTGATCAGAACCCACTAACTTTTGAGCAGGCAGCATGCCATAATGGTTTAGCTTTTGGTTAGAGTTTGGCAGTCTGCAGTTTGAATGTTGTCTTCATCACACCAGAGTAGGATACCACCTTAGGAAGAAAAAAATTAGTTTTTTGAGTCTGCTTCCTTGTGGGGATAATTGCAGTGCATATCTCTTTGGGTTTTTACAAGGATTAAAAACAAGTTTCTCATTTAAGATGGACTCAAAAAAGTTAATGTACTATTTTGTAACCAAGAAGTATATCAGAGCCAAAACTCTCAACATGCATTGTACACATTCAAGAGCTTACTTAATAATCATTTTTTGCTCAAAAATACTGTTTTTTCCATAAGGGACTAACCATTTATTTTGTCAAAAAGTCTAATTTTTTAGAATCTCTGTTACTATTAATAATTATCTGGGTATGGAATTTGTAGCCATATTCCAAAAATAGTATTTAAATTTACACTGAATTCAAATTTAGCCCTGTCTGGTTCAAACACAATCTTTTTACTAAGTATAATGCATTATAATTAGAGTTTACTTATAGAGAACATTAAGATGTTCACACTGGTAAAACAAAACGTCCGGATTTTTTTCTTAAACTACAGAAGTCCAGTTTTTAGAAAGAAATGATAATATGGAAATATTATAGGTATTCGAAAAATATATAAAATTATGGAATTTAGTATATGAGGATTCAGCTTAATTTGGCCCCCTGAAATTGTGATAAACACTGCTCTGATGGAGAGAACATATATTCACCCATTCAGCAAACATGAAGTAATGCCTATTATGTCCTAGGCAGTTTTCCAAACACCAAAAAATAACAATGAATAAGATACATCCCCTATTCCAATATTTCTTTCAGATTTATGAAGGAAATCGATATAGAAACAGGTGTGATAGGAACTTGAATAATGAGCACATACCACATAAAACGTCTTTCTGAGCCCACTTTGCCAACTTTGCTTGAACAAACAGGACAAAGACTTGACTTTGAAACTGCAGCCATTTTGAGAAGTGGCACTTGGCAGTTAGATTGTCTCTGGGCACATCATGTGGACAGAGAGGAATTTATTCAAGAACAGTGGGGCCAGAAAGACTCTCCACAGATTAACAGTAAAGACAGTATCTTACCTTTGTCTAGGAGCTCCCCTCTGCCTTTGGTAGTGTGTCTGGAATTGGTGGGTTCTTGGTCTCACTGACTTCAAGAATGAAGCCGCGGACCCTCGCGGTGTTGCAGTTCTTAAAGGCGGCGTGTCTGGAGTTTTTTCCTTCTGATGTTCGGATGTGTTTGGAGTTTCTTCCTTCTGGTGGGTTCGTGGTCTCGCTGGCTCAAGAGTGAAGCTGCGGACCTTCGCAGTGAGTGTTATAGCTCTTAAGCCGGCGTGTCTGTAGTTGTTCCTTCCTCTCGGTGGGTTCGTGGTCTCCTTGGCTTCAGGAGTGAAGCTGCAGACCTTCCCGGTGAGTGTTATAGCTCATAAAGACAGTCTGGACCCAAAGAGTGAACAGCAGCAAGCTTTATTGCAAAGAGCAAAAGAACAAACCTCCCACAGTGTGGAAGGGGACCCAAGGGGGTTACCACTGCTGGCTCAGGCAGCCTGCTTTTAGTCTCTTATCTGGCCCCACCCACATCCTGCTGATTGGTCCATTTTACAGAGAGCCAAGTGGTCTGTTTTGACAGGGTGCTGACTGGTGCCTTTACAATCCCTGAGCTAGACACAAAGGTTCTTCACATCCCCACCAGATTAGTTAGATACAGAGTATGGACACAAAGGTTCTCCAAGTCCCCACCAGAGTAGCTAGATACAGAGTGTCAATTGGTGCATTCACAAACCCTGAGCTAGACACAGGGTGCTGACTGGTGTGTTTACAAACCTTGAGCTAGATACAGAGTGCCGATTGCTATATTTACAATCCCTTAGCTAGCCATAAAGGTTCTCCACCTCCCCACCAGAGTAGCTAGGTACAGAGTGTCAATTGGTGCATTCAGAAACCCTGAGCTAGACACAGGGTGCTGATTGGTGCATTTACAATCCCTTAGCTAGACATAAAGGTTCTGCAAGTCCCCACCAGACTCAGGAGCCTGGCTGGCTTCACTCAGTGGATGCCCCACCGGACTGCAGGTGGAGCTGCCTGCCAGTCTCGCACCTTGCGCCAGCACTCCTCAGCGCTTGGGTGGTCGATGGCACTGAGTGCCGTGGAGCAGGCGGCGGCGCTCGTTGGGGAGGCTCCCGCCGCACAGGAGCCCAACGGAGGGGGTGAGGCTCAGGCATGGCGGGCTGCAGGTCCGGAGCCCTGCCCTGCAGAGAGGCAGCTAAGGCCCGGTGAGAAATCCAGCACAGTGCTGGTGGGCCGGCACTGCTGGGGGACCCAGCACATCCTCCGCAGCCGCTGGCCCGGCTGCTAAGCCCCTCATTGCCTGGGGCCTTTAGGGCCGGCCGGGGGCTCCCAGTGCGGGGCCCGCAGAGCTCACACCTACCCGGAACTCGCGTTGGCCCGCAAGCACCGCGCGCAGTCCGGGTTCCCGCCCACGCCTCTCCCTCCACACCCCGGCAAGCTGAGGGAGCTGGCTCCGGCCTCGGCCAGCCCAGGAAGGGGCTCCCACAGTGCAGCCGCGGGCTGAAGGGCTCCTCAAGTGCCACCAAAGTGGGAGCCCAGGCAGAGGAGGTGCCGAGAGCGAGCGAGGGCTGTGAGGACTGCCAGCATGCTGTCACCTTTCAGTGGAACCAGGCTAAGTAGAATGGTAATCTGGTGCTTCTCACTGAAAGTATCTCGCCTTTGTCTAGGAGCTCCCCTCTGCCTTTGGTGGGACCAGGCTAAGTAGAATAGTAATCTGGCGGTTCTCACTGAAAATACCAGGGTTCTAGCCTCATTTGGTCACTACTCAGTAATGGAAATGTTAGTGTAAAAGTTACATGTAAAGAGCCTTTTACATTGTCTTTCACATAAATATTCTGTATGTGGTGATGATAATTATTACCCATGTCTTGAATTATTATTTTTTTGCTTCAAATTAAAAAAATGCCTAAAGAATGAATGAGGTTGTCAAGAAGATTAAATAAGTAGCACTTTTACTTTGACATGCTTTCTAGTAATATGTTTCCATATATTATATACAAATAAAGGAATATTAGAACAATATTATTTTCTTCATCTTAAATATGAGGAAACTAAAACTAAGAATTTCAGCTACCTCATCAAAGTATTATATCTAGTTATATCTTTGACGTAATAAAGTAATTTAAACCATGTTCTTTGTTTCAGCACATTTTGTCAACTAAAGAAATGTTTGAGAAAGTTAACATGACATTTTTCTATGTAGTTTTTATTCATTCTGTTAAAGTCTGAAACTAGCAAAAGAACAAAAATGTCATCTTTATGACTGAGATCTCAGAGTTAAAACAAAACGCGGTGGCCATGCCTGGGTGAAGGAGCAGCCAGGTATTCTGTGTTCTTAGAAAGATTTTGCAAAAGTATCACAGGATCTCCCTTTCTACAATCAAGGCAAACTAGTTCCCGTGGTCGGTGCTGACAGAGGATACTCTGCAGCTGATATTCCCCAAATGATCATCAACAGAACACCTGGTGCCAACTGACCAAACACCTGGAACCGACCAGTTAAGAGTGACTAGTGATTTGGGGGTTAAAGTCCATCCAGTCAAGACCCTGTTCCTTACCCCGTTACCTATCCTGCCCTGCCCTGCAGTTCCTGCCTTTATAATCTCTAACTCTCTACCCTCCACCCCCTTCAAAGCATGCTTTCATTTTACACTGCAGGCTACATCTCGCCAACCTGCAGATTGTTTTTAATAGGAATAAAATTCTCCATTTCTTTTTCCACAGATCTCATGATCTTTTGTTAACAATTCTTTCTTTCACTATAATTTGGGGTGTGGGGAGGGGGACCAGATGACCAACATGACAAATGAAATAGCTAGTAAGTTAGGTAGAGATACTTGCTAAGGAGAAAAATAAATAAATAAAGGAGGAAAAAGAACAGGAAATGGTGTGGGTGGATTTCAGTTATACAAAGGATGGTCAGAAAAAGCTTCACTCATCAAGGTGACATTTGAAAACTACAGAAAGTGAGGAATGGACCAGAAACACTCCAATCACAAAGACCCAGAAGTTAAGAATGTGCTGGTTATTTTTAAGGAATAGCAAAGTAAACAAAGAAAGAAATTTGAGGGAGAGAAAAATCAGAGATGAAGTTAGAAAGTTAACAAATGAGAGGGAGAAGGTTGATATTGTTAGGCTTTGCTTTTTTTCTTTTTTCTGAGTAAAATTGGAAAACTGTAAGATTTTGAATTTATAGCATAATCTTGCAATGTTGTGTACAAGACTAGTCATTAGACAATTAAAGAGCAAAAGAAGAAACAGAAAGTCGGTTGGGAATGTAAACCAAAAATAAAAGTCTAAATCCCTTAACCAACTGATGGACCCTTGTCTCGGCAAGATCATCTCAAAATAAACCTGAAAATCTAGTTCAGGCCATGATGGCAAGTGGGGAGTAGGACAGGCCTCACTGTACCCTCCTCCTATTGGAATTCAGGCACAACTGACCAGCATTACATTAAAACAGAGATCTTAAGACAGGCAAAACAGACTCTTGTGTAGCGATAAGACACCAAATTCCAACCTGTCTAGTATAGATTGCAGACCCTGAAAGACATTAAAGTATTTTTCCTCAAAATATATTTCTTTGACAAATTTTGAAATGGCCCTGGAAAGCTACCTTGTAGGGAAAATTGAAACATCTTTGCAAAAATTATAACTGAGAAAATTATCATAGTGAGTTCGGGCGCAGTGGCTCACGCCTGTAATCCCAGCACTTTGGGAGGCTGAGCAGGTGGATCACGAGGTCAGGAGATCGAGACCATCCTTGGCCAACATGGTGAGACCCCCGTCTACTAAAAATACAAAAAAAAATTGCTGGGTGTTGTGGTGTGCGCCTGTAATCTCAGCTACTCAGGAGGCTGAGGCAGGAGAATCGCTTGAACCCAGGAGGCAGAGGTTGCAGTGAGGCGAGATTGTGCCACTGCACTCCAGTCTGGCAACTGTGAGACTCTGTCTCAAAAAAAAAAAAAAAAAAAAATTATTATAGTGAAACAGATCTGACGTAACTGAGTCTGTCTTGCTTCTAACCTCCAAGCTGTCCTTGTTTACTCCTGGAAATAGGACAAACTAACTTTAGGAGGATCTTAGTTTATAGTTTAACTTTAAAACATAGATAACAACCCTTTCCCAAAACAAACCCCCTTCCTGCCTGGGGACTAAATACCCTTTGCAGGACTAACAAATTAGCCACAATATTAGAAATGGTTTAGGAGTCATGCAGCTGGAGGCTGCAGGATTCTGAACCTCCTCCTCAAATTTCTCCTGGGGATAACCTCACTGTTGTAAAACCTAAAATCAGTGCTTGAGATATTTTGCAGACCCTATATGTGATGGCGCACCCAGCACCACCCAGATCCAAAAACTGACTTACCTGGTATTGTGGCCTCTACCCAGTAATTGACTCAGCACAAGATGACAACTTCAACTCCCTGTGATTTCCTCTCCAACCTGACCAATGAGTACTCCCTACTTTCTGACCCCCTACTCGCCAAATTGTCATTAAAAACTCTAACCTCCAAGTTTTGGGGAGACAGATTTGAGTAATAATGAAACTCCACTCTTGCACAGCGAGCTCCATGTGAATTAAACTTCTGTATTGCAAAATCTCTGTCTTGATAAATCAGCTCTGTCTAGGCAGCAGGCAAAGAGAACCCATTGAATGGTTATAAAATCTCAATTTTGTCTAGAATCCTCTTCCCTTTTCAGGTCTTTCTCTGACTCAAGAGAGAGTTAACTAAGAGTCTGGCACCATCTTAGGTCTGATAAGAGCTCTGAAGCCTGCTACCTGGAGGCTTCATCTACATGATAAAAACTTGGTCTCCAAAACCTCTTATCTTAACCCAAATATTCCTTTCTATTGATTTCAGGTCTTAAAATAATAACTCTTTCAACAAATTGCCAATCAGGCAATCTATTTTTTTTTTTTTGAGACGGAGTCTCGCTCTGTCTCCCAGGCTGGAGTGCAATGGCGTGATGTCGGCTCACTGTAAGCACCGCCTCCCGGGTTCATGCCATTCTCCTGCCTCAGCCTCCCCAGTAGCTGGGACTACAGGCACCCGCCACCCCGCCCAGCTAATTTTTTGTAATTTTTAGTGGAGACGGGGTTTCACCGTGTTAGCCAGGATGGTCTCAATCTCCTGACTTCATGATCCGCCCACCTCGGCCTCCAAAGTGCTGGGATTACAGGTGTGAGCCACCGCGCCCGGCCCAATCAGGCAATCTTTAAATTCACCTATGACCTGGAGGCCTCCACTTCAAATTGTACCACATTTCCCACCTGAACCAGTATACATTATGCATGTATTGGTTGATGTCTTATGTCTCTCTACAACACTACAACATGTAAACCAAGCTGTAACCTGACCAACTTGTGCACATGTTCTCAGGACCTCCTGGGGCTGTGTCATGGGCCACTGGTCATATATATTTGGCTCAGAATAAATGTTTTCAAGTATTAAAGACAAATAAAAGTCCTGGAATTCTCTAGAGAGGAAAAGAGGAGAATGGTTTTAGTAGGCTTAAAATAATTTAAGCCATACATTTTTGCTATAAAAAACAGTTGGTATATTAATTAAGTTGTACTGTGAACATTATAAACAACACCTATGGCTTGCCTGACTAGACTAAACATACTTATGACCATTTAAATCCACACTTGTTTGGAAATATAGGATGTTTAACATAACGTGAAATACACCATGACACAATCCTGCTACTTTATGTGAAATGACACTTTCTTGTCATCTTGACATTTTCTTAACATCTTAACATGAAGAGATGGATTCTCTGTTCAGCCTCCACACCTGTGTCAATAGATACTTTCAGAGTGGAGATCTCACAGGTCATAGTCTGCTTGTTTTGCCTAACAGGTTTTTCTCCAGCCAACTAGTTCAGAATCTTACTTTCTTCTCTCTTGATTATTGCAACAAATTGTAAGCTTGTCATTTGGTCTTCACCCCAACTTCCACTTAATTATTCAAACAACTGCTGGAATAATTCTCTTAAATAAAGGTCTAATTAAATTAATTATCTACCAAAAGACATATTTTGATAATAATTCTTTCAACCTGTTGCCACCCTCCTTCGAGTTGTCCTGCCTTTCCTGGCTGAACCAATCAATGTACATCTTACCTGTATTGATCGATGTTTTATGTTTCCCTAAAATGTATAAAACTAAACTGTAGCCTAATCACCTGGTGCACATGTTCTCAGGCTCTCCTGGGACTGTGTCATGGGTCATGGTCCTCACATTTGGCTAAGAGTAAATCTCTTCAAATATTTTACAGAGTTTGACTCTTTTTGTCAACAGGAAGCTAACGCAAGAATCGAGGCAATGGATGATGGTGATTTGAATTAAGATGGTCAAATTTTGTATATAGTTGGAAGCTAAAGCAAAATAAAATTTTTGATTGATTAGTTTGGTGATGAGAGAAAGAAAGGAGACAAAAACTGACTTTAGGGTTTGGCACCTGGTCATCTACAAGAATGATATAACCATTTCATTGGTAATGATAAGGGAAGAAATGATTAAGGGCAGAGATCAGGAACTCAATTTGGGGATTATTAAATATGAGATGATATTCGATCTTTAAGGGGTGTGTGTGTGTAAATCAAACTAATGTACCACAAAATCTATTTCTTTGACATATTTTGAGATGGCTGTTCAGAAAGGCAGAAAAAAGAAGTAACCCAGAAATTCTGTCTTTTGTGGGAGAGGTTTATGTCTATGGAGAATCTGCCTTGATGCAGTTAGACTTTCCCTTTTCCTGATCTAGGAAGGATTAACTAAGAGTCAAAACACTTTTAAAGGTCTGAAAGAAACATTTATTGGTCAGGTGCGGTGGCTCATGCCTGTATTCCTAGCACTTTGGGAGGCCGAGGTGGGTGGATCACAAGGTCAGGAGTTCAAGACCAGCCTGGCCAAGATGGTGAAACCCCATCCCTACCAAAAATACAAAAAAAAAAAAAAAAAAATTAGCTGGGCATGGTGGGGGAGGGGGGGTGCCCGTAATCCCAGCTATTTGGGAGGTTGAGGCAGAGAATTGCTTGAAACTGGGAGGCGGAGGTTGCAGTGAGCCGAGATCGTGCCACTGCACTCCAGCTGGGGCACAGAGCAAGACTTCGTCTCAAAAAAAAAAAAAAAAAGAAAAAGAAAAAGAAACATTTATCATCTATGCTTTTTGAGGGCTGCTACCTATGAGGTTTTTACATAACAAGACCACTTTTGCTAGCCAGGCCTCCTCTTTTTTTCCTCCCATAACCTGTCTTGCCACCGTAACCCGATTTGCCACCATAACCTGATTTTGACTATACTGTGACTCCCCATTCTTTTCTGTTGCCCTGAGATGGTATCAAAGCTTCTGCACCCCATGGGAGAGGTAATTACTCTGTGGTTCTTACCGGTGTGATATTAATAAATTTGTATGCCTTTTCCCCAAATTAATCTGCCTTTTGTGAGTTGAATTTTTTTTCTTTCAGCGAAACTTCAGGGGCAAAAGGGAAGCCTTCCCTTGGCTCTGACAGTTTATATATATACTCTTCTGAAACAAAAATCAATGATACAGATGAAAGAGAAAGAGAATTGCTGGTGTGGTATTTTTGAGAAGATGACGTGCTCTACTGTACAAATTGATAGTTTGACTTTAGTTTTTCATCCGTTTGATTAGAACAGCAATTATGTAAGTATATGGTCACAAATGTACATAGGTAGAAGTTATTTTCTAGTTGTTTTAATTTAGTCGTTGAAATAGGAAGTATAGTTACCAGATGGGAGTGAAGAGGAGGGATTTGATATTGGGGAGAATAAAAAAATCAGGAAAGAGATGCTTAAGAAATTTGGAGAGTGAATGTATTAAGGAACAATTGTATTCTTACCGTGCAATGGTAAACACTTGTTTGAGATAAATGAACATGAGTGTTGAATATTAGTTGCATACATATAGAAAGGAGATTAGTGGATAGAAAGATTTAAACAGGATTGGAATTTGACCATAGGAACACAGCACTGTTTGAGAGAAGCCACAGAGTAGATTTCATATACAAAAGCGTATTTTTAAATATTGTGAAATTTAAATATTATTTTAATAAATTTTTCAATTTACAGGCTCCAGGGATAAGGATATGAACATATTGACAGATGAAGTATAAATTTTTTCATCCACTGCAACAAAGGAGGTAATGTTTTGTAGTGATGCTACCAGTGGTGAATCCATACAGGTCTGCAGCAACCTCAATTCTTGCCTCCTCAGAAGAAAGAATTCAACTGAGGGAAAGGAAGAAGAAGAGACAGAGGTAAGTTTTAAAGCAGGAATGAAATTTATTAGAAAGTTTTAGAGCAAAAAAGAAAGGAAGGGAAGTACACTTGGAAGAGGTCCAAGCAGGCGATTTGAAGGACGAGTGTGGGATTGAACTTTTGACTTGGGGTTTTATATGTTACCATACTTCCAGGGTCTTGCATCCCTTCTCCCATGATTTTTCCCTTGGGCTGGGCTGCCCACATGCATGGTGGCCTACTAGCCCTTGGGAGATAAACATGCATAGTGTGTTTACTGGAGTTGTATGTGTGCTCACCTGAGGCATTCTTCCCTTTCTGGTGGAATGCCCCAGGAAGGTCATGTACCAGTTAAATTTCACCATTTTGCCTCTCAATGTGCTTGCTTGAGCTCATTCGCCCAACTCCTGAGATTTTATCAGGAAGCTACTGATCACCAGTGTCAGGTTTTTTCTACCTATTGGGAAACTCCCCTTCCCTGGGGCTGGTTGCAACCAATTATTACTTTAGAAAGGCAGTGTGACGACTGCCTTGTCATCACCTCATGGTCCCCTCACTTTCCTGGTGGGGTGTAGGGGCCCTCTCTTGCCCTGTTCATGTCTGCCTAGCTACCTACTGTAACAGCGATGGAGTTTACACTTGAGTGGGAGAGAATGCTTCTATGTAGTGTATGATTTCCATTAATTTATGTGTGGTCTAGTCATGTGCCGTAGCATTTGTGTATTATACTGTTCTGAAATTTAAAAATGTAGTGAAAGTTGACTGAAGTGCTACATTAATGAGCAGATGTGGTAACTCATCAAGTATTTGGAGAATATTATATAACACCAGAGCGTGAACAACTGCTTAAGGTGACAAAATTATAATCAATTTCACCAGACATCTCTTTAAGGCATAACTAATGAAGGTTCTACCATTTCTTTTTCTTTTTTTTTTTTTTGGAGAGAACTGAGAACACCTTAGTGAAAGGAAGTGGATAATTTTTAGAGCACTGTAAACAACACCCATCACACTGAGGAGTGAGATGCTGAGGGAAGCGCCACCTAAAGACTAGCTGATTGTAGTAAGGGAAGGATGCACCACATCATGGTACAGGCTGCATTTCATCAGGGTGCCTGGTTTATGTAAATGGAAAATTCTTATGTGAGATCATGTAGCTGAGCCTATCTTATAAAAATCATAAGCGGTTCATTTTACTTATATTCCTTTCTCTTTGTCCTTTTCTTCCTCCATGCACGATTACTTGAACTTTGTTATTTAGGTAGAGGATGGTCACCAATTCACTAATAATTGATTCATTTGTGTCCTTACCCAGGAGGCTGCCCACAAGACTAGTGAATTTGTTTTCTTTCAAAGAACAATAACCCTTATATCATGCAGACCTCCTTGATCATGTCCAGACCTGGTGGATCAGCCCTTGCCACACCCTGAACTAGACCTGTTCACAGATGGAAGCAGCTTCATAGACCATGCATGTTATTGTGCTGGATACACAGCCATTATATCTCAAGGTACTGTGGAAGAAAAAGCATTACTGCCAGGTACCTCAGCTCAACTGGCCAATCTCATTGCCCTTACGCATAACCTGCAATTGGGTAAGGATAACATTTTTAATATTTATACAGACTCTAAATATGCTTTCTTAGTGGCACACACCCACGGGGCTATGTGGAAAGAAAGAGGGCTTCTGGCCAACCATAATAAATCAAATATGCCTCTGATATTTTGGCTTTCTTAGAAACTGTTAATGCCCCTAAATGGTAGCTACCATCACTGTATTGGTCATAAAAAATGAGACTCCCAAATAGTCAAGGGAAATCAACTTGCTGACCTGGCAGCCAAGCAGGCTGCAAGAACATTGGACTTTGAGGCTATCTTATCTCTGTCAAATACCTCTGGTTGATTTAAGTTCCAACCTTGCTGTACTGAGGGAGATTTAAAGAAGTCAAGGAATGGAGATTCACATCCCAAGCTCCAGCCTATCCTGACTAGAAATGTAATTTGGAAAGTATCATATTGGTTTCTGGAGCCCTCTTTAAAGATACAGCGAGCCAGAGTCATCAAAGCACCCATTAGGGAAAAGGTGCAACCCTTCAGTGACTACATGAGTATTTGGTCCCAATATGCAATGGGTCATTTAAAATGCGATCCATCAAAGCAGGCTTTGTGCTCAAAACCACCCTAAAATTTGATCCCCACACCCTCTTCAGAGGTTACAACATTGAGCAAACTCTCCATGCAAAGATTGCCAAGTAGATTTCACCACAATGCTGCAAGTGAACAGAGGCTTCACATTTTTTGTTTTTTTGTAGACACATTTATGGGATAGGTGGAGGTGTAACCTAACCAAACAGAGAGGGCCTCCAAAGGAGCCTGCACCTGCGCCAAAGAAATAATTTCCAGTTATGGTCTCCCTTTGACAATTCAGTGTGAGACAATGGAGTGGCGTTCATCTCTCCGGTAGTACAGTGAGTGTCTCAAATCTTAGACATTGAATGGAAACTTCAAACAGTGTGGTAATCATAATCCACAGGAAATTCTGAAAAAATTCATCATACTATAAAAAGAAAAATTGCTAAAATTAGTCAGGAAACTAATCTACGTTGAGACAAAGTATTGCCCTCTGCCCTTTTGGGAATTTGACTTGCTCCCTAAAGCAGGCTCCAATGGAGCCCTTTTGAAATTATGTATGGGAGACCCTTCCTGGCCATTCTTGGGTTACAATCAGGAGGTTAAATCTTAGAAAAAGAAGGAGGCATTATTCTTTATTTAAAATTATTTAATGAAATACCAACCTTTGTTCATGAGTTTGCTTCTCTCAGGTTAGCCTTTCCCATGGCCATCCACTTAATCCCTTCCAGGATGAAGACCAAGTCCTATTTAAGACAAGGAGGGAACTGGACCAGATCATCAACTAGCCCCTCAATGGTTAAGACCCTATGAGGTCCTTCTGACTACTCATTCGTGTGTAAAGTTGGCCAGAGTTAAACCATGGATACATTCTACATGGATTAAAAAATGCCCCTCCTCAGACTGGTCTGTCAGGTAATGGACCTGAATGAACCTGTGAAACAACTGAAAACCTGAAGCTGCTTTTTAAGAAAATCTACACAGATAAGTAAAACCTTTTGTCATTTAATCATGAGATTCTTGCTAATCCCCACAGTAATATATGGGGTTAGGCTGTTTGCTGAAACTAATCATTTCCTACCACGGGCGCATTATGCAGATAGCTGAAAACAGGAAACTTATTGGGTTTGGGGCTGTTCCAGTCTCTAGCATTTCTGGATTACCTTAGTGGGTCTCACCCCTACAAGGAAATAATGGATTACAAACCTTTATGAAAAACTATTCATAAGAAAATCAGACCCCTGCGATCCTAACAAAAGGAAATGGAAGGTGATGGCTTGGCATTAATGTAACCCTTCACCATGCATGTCACAGAAAACCTTGTACTATACATCAGAGAATTCAACAAATTCTGAATGTGGTATTTCTCTCCTGATGGAGTTTCCCTAAGTAGAACTCATAATTTTGTCTATTAACAGCTGCTATGCTGAGGAAGGCTTTTATCAAATTTGGGATGATTATATTTGGATGACCCCCACTACCAGCCACTTACATCAAATTGCTCTCTTATGCTGGAAACCAAAAAGTTATTCTTTTGATTATTGGCCAAATATTACTAAGAATGTGGGCTGGATGCCTCCACACTGGTGTGAAGATACTCTAGTGCTTCAGTAAACCCACTGGTTCACTACTGATTGGACACAGAGGCTATGTGGGACTAATGATTGGAACTCACTACTGAGTGGTGATTGGAAATCACTACTGATTGGAACTCATTGGCTATGTGGGACTAATCGTTGGCCCTGGCTGCCCATTGCATGGATAGAATGGTGCATGTTGGGTTTCCCATTGGTCCAGAACCATTTGACCAAAACCACTGGACAAACTTCAAATTTCTCAAATGTGTTGTACCAATGGAACAGACCAGTTTTCCACTGATAAGACCATCTCATATCTAATTTTAATCCCCAAGTTACTTTAGAAAATATTATCTGGCATGTCAAGACCCTCACAAACTATAACCAACAAGTGCTAAAGGATGAATTCAAAGACATCTTTTTAGTGACTCTGAAATGACCACAAGGAGAAAAGCAGTCTTGCAGAATTTCATGGCCCTTGAAGTTCTCATGCTGCACAAGGGGGAACTTGTACCATAATCAAAACCGAATGCTATGTGTACGTTCCAGACAATTCAGGAAACTTCACCCTGACCCTTCAAGATATGCACAAAAAATTAATGCTATGTCCAACCCCACAATGTCACTAAACCAATGGTTATCTTTGTGGTTTAGATTAGAACCCTCTTAGTGGAAAACAATATTAATAATTCTAGCTGTGAGTATAGGAATAGAAATATTTTGTTGTTGTGGATTATATTGCTATTGTACTACATGTATGATATTGCAAGATTGCCTCTCTCAGAGGCTCCCGACACCGTGTTTAGTGATGTTGCAACAAATTGCCTCTGTACAACCTGGGACTCTTGAGTATTTCCAACTGCTGGTAACTAAGTTCCTTTCCTTGGCCCCATAGCAACACCCCTTTCGGAGGAAGTAGTTAGAATGAGTCAACACCCCAACTCTTCAGTATTGAGGCATAAAACAGTGACAGTGGGGATATTGTAACTGAGCCTATATGATAAAAATCCTAAGATGTTTGTTTTACTTATCTTCCTCTTTCTTTGTCTTTTTCTTTCTCTGTGTATGATAACTTGTACTTAAGTCATTTCAGTAGAGGTGGTCACCAACTCACTAATAACTGATTAACTTCATATCCTGACTCCTGGTGGCTGCCAATAAGATTAATGAACTTTTTTTTCATTCAGAGAACAATAATCCTTATATCATGCAGACCTCCTTGATGATGTCCAGAAGTTTGATCAGCCAAGGGAGGTAAGCAGCTTTGATCATTGAGGTCTCACCTCCTACATACCTACTGTATTCATAAATGTTCAAAGGCAGTAATGTTCAAAGGCAGGTCAGATTAAATATTTTGCCTGTCCTGTCTTGAGGATTTGGCCAAATTGTATAAACCTTCCTCTGCTCCTAAGCACTGATGTGTCAGTATTTGGCTTAGGATGCATCCAGTACTTGAAACTTGCTTTTGGTGTTCCATGGCAACAGTGCTTCCTCAGGAAACTTCAGCGTTTTATTCCTCAAAATCTCTCTTCCTACAAGGATTGAAAGAGAAAGTGTCAGTTTATTATTATATTTTCTTATTCCATGCTCCTCTGAAGAGTCTTCCCAACGTCCTATCTCTTAGCCTTGAAGAGCTTGCAATCTCATTGGAGATAAATTACAGAAAATAAGCAATCAAAATGAATACTTTTAAATTACAGGCTATGATAACTTTAAATTTAAGGGACATTAAGAGAAGAAAAAGATATAGACCAGGAATAAATAACATTTAGATGCTAAAGTCTGTATTTGTTTGAACACTTTCCTCTGGGGTCTGTGAGAGTTAAGGAGAGGACATAGAGCTTCATCAGATAGAAGAGATTCATTCTCATTATGTTGAAGGGTTTTCTATCTTGCCTAACCTTATGAAGGTTTTGTTTGGCTGCTCTGGAGCACCTTAGCACATTTGTAAAAGCACTTTGGCAAGCACACTTGTCTTCATCAACAAAGGCAGTGACAGTCAAATGCTTTGTCTCCCAGTCTGTCATCTCCCTTTCTGCTTTTCCTGTGCCATATCATATAGAGTTGTTGCTCAGGAACTTCCAGGCAGCCCAGTGTATCAGGCTGACTCAAACCTGTTTTAACAACTCTTAATAATGGTGACTGCCAAAATGAGAGCTGGGTGTGACTCAGTCATAAAGGAAATAAAATATTTCACCCCAAAATTTACTTCTTTGGCATATTTTGAGATGACTGTTCAGAGAGACCATAAACAGTAATACCCCTGCAAAGCTGCCTTTTGTCTGGGAGATTTGAATCTATAGAAAATTTGCATTAATGCAAGCCGGCTTTCTCTGAGGTCTTTCCTTGTCCAGGTCTAGGGAAGATTAACTGAGAGTCTGACCCCCTTAAAGCTCTAAAGAAACATTTTCCATCTATCTTCTCTGAGGGCTGCTACCTATGAGATTTCTTTTACATAACAAGATCACCTTTGCTAGCCAGGACTCCTCTTCTCTCTCTCTTACAACCTGTCTTACCACTATAACTTGATTTACCACTATAACCTGTTTTTGCTTATACTCTGATCCCCTATTCTTTCTGTAACTTCAAGATGACATCTAAACTATTTTTTTTGCCTGTTCAGCTGTGATTTTATATCTATATACATATATACAGATATATATTTATAAATATATCTATATAGACATCCATCTTATATATGCTTTTATATAGAAGCTTATATATAAATGTTAATATATTTAGAAGCTTATATATAAATATTTATATATAATTTTCTCTATAATATATATTTACATATTTATATATTTTGTGTGTGTGTGTGTGTGTATGTGTGTATAAACTTCTGTACCCCATTGCGAGGTTGGGCAATCACTCTGATTCTCCCTGTTTACACATTCATACATTTGTGTGCCATTTCTCTTGTTAATCTACCTTTTTTGAGTTGATTTTTTTTTCCATGAAACTACAGAGGGCAAAGGGGAAGTTTTCCCTTGGCCCTTTTGGTTTCTCTCTCAAAAAGTCATCACCAACTAACTTTTGGTGCATACAGGACGTTTATTAAACATATATTTACCAGGGAGAAATGGATACAGCTTGTCTTACAAAGATAATGAAATTTCATGTTTCTGTTGTTTCAGATTCTTCCACCGCATCTTTAATAAAATGTTGACTTGTGTTAGGCACAATTATACAGGAAGCAGAGCTTAGTTCACAGAATAAGGCAGCCTGAATCCTCTGAGTCAACGGCTAGACTTAGAAACATTTTGAAATAAACGTCATTCCTTATTCCTAAGGATTCAGACTCTGTAGCTTGCTATATGCAAGAGTAGAAAGTATATCTCAAATGTATTAGCCATTCACACACCGTGTACATCAATAATTTTACCAATGACAGCACATTTCTAAAAGGTATTGTCATAATTAATGGGCCATTGATATTACAAAACAAAACTGATTTCCAAAATTTATTATAAAAATTAAACTTTGGTCATAAGGATAGTTGAAATAATATAAAACACTGCCCTCTGGAGTGTGTGCTTTCTCTTTGAATGCTAGTTGACTCTCCTGAAAGTGTGTAAACTCCTGATTAGAGAACATGACAGCTCCTTCAGTACAGACAAATATGGAATTACACACACAGACACACATGCACACATTAAATGTAAATATAAATGTACATATGCTGCTAACATATTATAAAATAAGTCACAAACGATTTAGCATGCTGGTTATTCAATATCAGGCCATAAAAGAAGCAAATCCTAGGGTAACTTACATTGCAGATCGAGGTATAGTAAATATTGTGAAATTACAAATTTCAATGTTTAAAATCTAATTTAATTTTTAAAAAGCAGAGAATATCCTCCTTTATTTTCCTGCATAACTATTTCATTCTTCATTTCTTTTCTTTGTGAAAATTTATTTAGTTTTTATTATGTACCTGATTCCACACTTTAATTTGGATTTGAAGGTGAAGTAGTATTATCTTTTCTGTCAAGAACTCAAATTGAGAATATTGATGCAAAGTAATTAAAAAAATCAAACAAAATGTATCATGAGCAATAAAGAGGATTAAAAGAAAACCTAACTTTGCCTGTGAATTTTAGGGAACACTTTATTAACTCAGTTTGATATTTGAAACAAATCTTTAGACAAATGAGTAGGCAGAGATAATCACTCTACATAGAATAAATTTTATATGCAAATGCGTAAGGTAGAGTATGGTCCTTTAGGGAAATACGAAATATTTCACAATATTTGTTGTATAATATAAGAACAAGCCAGGAGATCAAGCTAGACAGGTAAACCAGGGTCAGATATCAAAATTCTTTAAAAGCCAAACTCAAATGAATATTTATCTTGAAAATAATGAGAGCCAATTGAAGGAGAGAACCATGAATACATTTACAAAGACAAAGGAGAGAGGATCTCTGCACTGAACAGACCACCAAAGAAAACATGGCTATGGGCCGGGCGCGGTGGTTCACGCCTGTAATCCCAGCACTTTGGGAGGCCGAGGTGGGCAGATCACCTGAGGTCAGGAGTTCGAGACCAGCCTGCCCAACGTGGTGGAACCCCGTCTCTACTAAAAATACAAAGAATTAGCCGGGCATGGTGGTGGGTGCCTGTAATCTCAGCTACTCGGGAGGCTGAGGCAGGAGAATCGCTTGGAACGGGGAGGCAGAGGCTGCAGTGAGTCAAGATCGCGCCACTGCACTCCAGCCAGGGTGACAAGAGCGAAACTCCATCTCAAAAAAAAAAAAAAAAAAAAGAAAGAAGAAGAAGAAGAAAACATCGCTGTGAAGGCTATACAATGATATCTAGCCATCTTACTCTCAAAAGTTAGATATAAATAAATATTTGAGTAATTTTGGCTGTGATAAATCTGTTTATAGCAAATGTAGAGGAACTAAACCAACTTAAAAGGATTATTACAGATAAAAACTGATAGCTTTCTTGATCAGTTCTGTAATTGATTACAGAATTAATTTTCTAATGGGAAAGAAGAGAATTTTTATTTTTTTCAAAGTAGACAGCACAGGACAGACTAATTGCACCTGGGAAGTTAAGGAAAAGACAGAAAAGAGAGATTCTCAGATTTCTCACTGGAACATCTGGGGAGACATGTTGACATTCACTAAAATGGAGAGTTCATAACGTTGCAATACAATTAATAAAGTACTTTTAGACATTTGAGATGTCTGTGCAACTTCTAGAAAGATCTCTTTAGTGATTAATGCATTTGGTTCTCATTCTGGAAGATGTCTGTGGAGTATAAGGTGATTAGCACTCTTTCTTTTCCCCATAACATTCTCATTTTGGCTACTCTTTGTTTCTTTTTTGCTCTGTTTTGTTATTTCCCCAATCAGTAAACACAGAATTTCCTGTGCTTCAGTTCCTGGTTCTTGTTTCCTCTCTACATAAGCTCATTCCTTGGTTAATTCATCCTGTCTCATATCTTTAAAAAAACTATAGGCTGATGATTTTCAAATATAGATCTTAGCCTGGATCCGTTTCTGAAATTTAGGCTCATATCATACAGTCTTGTTGGTATCTTATTTGGATATACAATAGGCTTCTCAAACTTACCATGTTCTAAATTGAGCTCATCTCAATATCATCCCTCTCAAATAATGGTAACTCTATTCCTGCGGGTATCACAACTCAGAATTGGAGTTCTCTTCTCCTCTCTGTCTTTGACAACCCATATTAAGTCTGTCAGCCACTGATACTGTCAAATTTTCTCCTGAATAGTCTCTCATCTTTCATATTGTCTACCATTCAGTTGTCAACATAGGAGTCAAAAGACAATTTAGTTCATATCACTTCTGTGCTTGAAACCTGCTAATGGCTTCTCTTGTCACTCAGGCAAAAAGGCAAAGTTCTTACACTAGTTCACAAGGTACTTCATAGTGTATTAAACTTTACTTGTAATCTACAATATGGCGACTCCTATATTTTTAATCTCCTATTCAGATCTCCCTGTGAATTACAGACTTGTACAATTCTACATTCTACTTCTTACTATATATCTCAACAAGAATCTCTAATAGTATGTCAAATCCAATATATGAAAATAGCATTTTGATTCTTAGTTCATCTCTTGCCTTTGTACTTTTTCTATTCAATGTATGCACTCAATTGCTCTAATAGATAGCTTATGAGTTGTGTCTCGTTTTGATCTCTCATTTCTACCTTCCCATCCTAACCTGTCTACAAATCCTGCCCATGCTGTGAACAACTCTTTCTACTTTCACTGACATCATCATAGTTGAAGATACCAACATCTCCAGTATGATTTATTCAAATGGTAGCTTAACTAGTGTTTTTTTTCCTTCTGTCTTCAGCTAATCCAATGACTACATAGTAGAAATATTGAATTCTGAAAGATTTAGATAAAATAATATTATTCCCAGCTTTATTTACAGGTCCACATTACATTCATTTAAAATAAACTCAAAACTGTACCATAATCTGTAAATTTCAATATGATCAGCCTCTGCCTTATTTTAACTTCATTTTATATGATTTTTTTCTCTCTCATTATGTTTCAACCATGTTGACTATGCTTTGTGAAAAGAAAAGAATTCAGACCCTTTTAAATTGCTTATGTCTATGTTATTCTTTCCCTCACATTTTACAAGACCATCTCATTTTATCCCTTTGAGCACACAATAAACACAATTTCTTAAGAGAGAAATCACTGACTAACCTATATCTAACCATCCTCCTTCCCACTTATCTCACTGATAAGACTTACCAGTGTTTATTCATTAATTACATATGCTTTTAGTCATTTGTATCAATTCTTTAAAAATAGCAGCTGTATTAGTTTCTTATTGCTGCTGTAACAAACTACCACAAACTTGGTGGCTTAAAGCAATACAAATTTATTGTCTTATAGTTATGGATGTTATAAATCCTAAAATCAAGGTGTCAGCAGTGCTGTGTTCCAGCTGCAGCTCTGAGGGAGAATCGCTTTCCTTGCTTTTTCCAGATTCTAGAAGTCACTTACAAATCTCAGCTTGTGGCCCTTTCCTTCATTTTCACAGTTTGGCAGCATAAAATCTTCTTTTGTCTCTGAACTTTTTCCAATGGCGTGCCTTCTCTCTCTGACTCTGATTCTCCTGCCTCCCTATTATAAAAACTTTATGATCATTTTGGACTCACCCAGATAATCTAGGAAAATATTTCTCTCTCAAAGGGATTGTCTGAAAATCTTTCTTAATCATGTCTACAAAGTCCCCTTCACCATACAAGTTAACATAGTCAAAGGTGCTGGGGATTGGGATATAATAAAATAATTGGAACAATATTCTTGAATAATGGGCCCAGGTCCAGTTTTCAGATCTGGGTGGTGCCAGGTGATCCATAGCATACAGGGTATGAAAACTGTCTGGTACTTGTGGAATTAGGAAGTGGATTACTCTAGGCAAATCATTGTTCTGTCTACTACAGGAAACTTATCATTATTTTCCCCAACCCCAGGGGAATTTCCAGAACCTTAGTACCTACCTAGCCACGTATGTAATTGATATATAATAAATATTTTCTGATTGAGTAAATAATATACTTGATTAAATGGAACTTTAAAATTACATTTTTCATTTCTTTTTTTCTTTTTTTGAGATGGAGTCTCACTCTGTCATCCAGGCTGGAGTGCAGTGGGACAATCTTGGCTCACTGCAACCTCTGCCTCCCAGGCTCAAGCAATTCGCCTGCCTTTGCCTCCTGACTAGCTGGGATTACAAGTGTGTGCCCCCACACTCGGTTAATTTTTGTATTTTTTTAGTAGAGACAAGGTTTCACTATGTTGGCCAGGCTGCTCTTGAACTCCTGACCTCTGGTGATCTGCCCGCCTTGGCCTCCCAAAGTACTGGGATTACAGGTATGAGCCACCGCACCCGGCCTACTCGTTCCTTTTAAAAGAAAATATACACATTTTCAAACTGGTTATTAAAAAATGAGAATATTGCTTTAGTAAAGCGGAGCTAAGCATTTTATTTATAGAAAAGTTTCATTTGAAACACCTGCAGTCAGTGACCTTCATTCAACATGTTTAATACACTTTTGCCTGACTCACCTCTGAGCAGAAGGTGCCATATCTTTATAATGACTCTTCCATGTACAGAAGAAGCTCAACTGAAATATACCAGCAAAATTATTTTTGTTTTGTTATGTTGTTGTTCATATTGAGATAAACTTGCTCTTTAAAAGGTAAAACTTGAGGGGGAATATATAACTATGCATATTATAACAGAAGAAAAAGTGTAACATGTCCCCCTGTAATTAAGCATAAGCTTATTCATGCCAAATCTTCACCATGAAATCACCTTCATTATAATTATTGATCTTTTTAGCTGATTATAACCATTATTCCAGTTATCTCATGATAAAGAAGATAGTGTTTGAAGGCCACTGACTATTAGCGTGTATTTTAAAGCAGATTTTCCAAAATACTGATATATTTATTACATTAAGAAAGTTGCAGAAAGTGCAAAATTCCTTGGATTGACTGGGAATGTCCTGGTTGCATGGTATTCACTCCTGTGAAGTAGAGAAACCATATTGTTTTCCCTGAAATATTACAAAAAAAAATTGTGAAATTCAAAAAATACTAGGAACAGGTGAAAAACTTCAAGTTGAATTATAAAAAATATAATATTTTTACAAAGAATTTTCTAAACAGTATTTTATCTTAATATCTATCATCATGATTAAGGGATAATTATCATGCACTTAAGGGAACCATAAATTTCAATACATCTAACATATTTCTCTTTCTTTTAATGTTTCATTAAGTAAATGGTACATGCTAACAACACATTTTAATTTGGTATACTTTATTTCTTCTTTGTTTCTATTTTTGAATTATTTTGCTCTTAGGGAACTTTTAAAAGTCTCTATCTCACTTTAGTGAAGCATTGTCTGCCACCTTTTTAAAAAACGGTGTCAACTTTTGTGTTACTGAAGGTTTCAAATCGTTGGTTAGATTTAGTACCAACTTGTAACATTTTAATTGGAAGCTAAGCTTATTTTACACTTGGGTGTGGATTTTACCAACACTAGTGATTCAAGAAAATTTAAAAATTGGTTATACACTTAGAAGCATTCTTTCCTTCTTACATTACATATGGATTTTCTTTGGAAAAAAAATTGATATTCGGAAGTTCAGATTCACGAAGAGAATGGAACTATTAAAGATAATTATTTGCACTAAAAAATATTCATGAGTGGATTACATTGAATTATACTTTCCTCTCATGCATTTAAAATAGGTTTTGATTTTTCAAAGTTAATTTATATTTTTATTAAAATATTTACTATATGAACTGTAATGATTCTTCTAAATATTTTATGTCCATTTAATGTTTTCATTGGTACATAAAATACTCAAGTTATTTCAGAGCTTTAAGGAAATCACCATCATTCTTTTTGTTAATATAGGTATATTAGAATTCAGTATAAAGGAATAATGTATACATGTTTTCAAATTGACCCAGTTTCAAGTTTTATCCTTCATTTCATGCAGTTAATGCTGAAAGATTCCCTGCAGGGTGAACAAAACTACTTATTTTATTTTATATTTTCTTGCAAAAAAAAAGCAAATAAACTACAAATTCATTGCTTAGTCTCAGTCATTATATCTAGAAATGAAGTTGGATTTCATCATAAAAATTATTAATTTGATTATCTTTACAGACACAATATTTTAATTTCATTGAATGTTCCATGGGTCCCTAGTATATTGTCAAAGTCTTCCCATTGTGTATATTACCGTTGACTTTTTCTTTTGCTACTTTTTATTATAATTTAAAATTGCTACAATCTGCCAGCCTAATGGGAGGGACAACACAACTTGAGAGTTGAACAGTGGTTTCTAGAACCTTATATGCCTTCATGAAAGTGTTGGCTCCACCATTTGACAGCTGGGTGGCCATGAATGAACCGCCGAATATATATAAGCCCTACTCTTTATTTTAAAAGAGATATTATAAAACTATTTAACTTAACAGGGCTTTTATTAGGATTAAATTAAATATTGTATGTCAATATATTTGCACAAAGTGAGAACACAACAAATCTTTGTGAATATATTTGAGACTTTTTACAATTTGAGGACAAACATGAAAAATCTTCTTGGTTAAAGTTCTCGGTGTGAGCCTTTTTTTTTCTTAATTAGTTATTCAATGCACTTGATGCATTTTTGTAAACAAACACCAATCTAATCACCTTTAGCTACCTAAGAACTCAGAAACGATACCCCCAAGTGAAGTCCTCAGAAGCAAAAGTTTATTTTTGACCTTGTCCTGCCCTCTCGTCTCAGTCCCATTCTCCTCTGAAGCTAATTATAGACACTAGAATCTCTCTTTCCCCAATTCAGGCCACAGAAACCAGAATATCTTTTCTCTAAAGCCAGCTATAAAACCTAAAGAATATTAATTTTCCTCTGCCTTTCTGTGTATAAATTGGCCATAAATAAATTATCTGACCTATTTTATTTGACTGTAGGTCATAGACCCCTTTCAAGAGGGTCCTGCCCCATTCCCAGAAGAAAGGAACACATGCTTACAGAGATGAAAATAATCTGGACAGACAGACCTCGTTGGGTCTCCCTACTCAGTCTATTAGATCAAACACTTTTTGTCCAATTATATTTCTACATGGTTGTCCATACTTGGTTTAACCTAAGCGTTAAAGGTGACACTTTCTCCTGTATCTTTGAGCCTTCATTCTGAATTTCCTGAGTACTCATGTTAAATACATTTGTATGCCTTTTCTCCAGTTAATCTGCCTTTTGCAAGTTGGTATCTCAGCAAACTTTCAGGGGGCAAACAAGAGCTCTGCCCCCTACAGCTAAGATATGCTCCTTTGCGAGAAAGCACATCTGATAAAAACCTGTATTAGTAAACCGCACAGTATATCAAGGTGTTAGCAGAAAGGGGTCCCTATCCAGACCCCAAGAAAGAGTTCTTGAATTTTGAGCAAAAAAGGATTTGAGGCGAATCCATAGAGGAAAGTGAAAGCAAGTTTATTAAGAAAGTAAAGCAATAAAGAATGGTTACTCCATAGGCAGAGCAGTGGCATGGGCTGCTAAGCTGCTTATACTCATTGTTACTTCTTGATTATATGCTAAACAGGGGGTGAATTATTCATGAGTTTTCCAGGAAAGGAGTGGGCAATTCCCAGAACTGAGAGTTCCTCCCAGTTTTAGACTATACAGGGTAAATTTCTGACATTGCCATGGCATTTGTAAACTGTCATGGTGCTGGTGGGAGTGTCTTTTAGCATGCTAATGCATTATAATTAGCATATGACGAGTAGTGAGGAGGACCAGAGGCTACTTTTGTCACTATCTGGGTTTGGTGTGTTTTAACCAGCTTCTTTACTGCAGACTGTTTTATCAGCAAGGTCTTTATGACCCGTATCTTGTGCCAACCTCCTATCTCATCCTGTAACTAAGAATACCTTAATCTACTGGGAATGTAGCACAGTAGGTCTCAGCCTCATTCTACCTAGCCCCTATTCAAAATGGAGTTGCTCTGGTTCAAATGCCTCTGACAAAGGTTCATCTTGATTTTTCAAAAAGAGCTTCAGAATCACAATATCTAACCAATACCTTAATGAATACCTGAATTTCAAATGTACAAAATTATTTTGTGAAAACAATACAATAGACATCCAGGGTTAATATTATGGAAGGATATAGATCTGACCTACAATTTGATATTTCCTATTTCTGAGGCCTCTTTTGACATTCTCTTTGCCACTTCCATTATATTTATTATATATTGGGGATCAATGAAAAAATATTAATAATTGCTAGGATATATTTTTTAAACATGAATTTGAAAATCATGAATTCATCAAATAAAATCAAGCACAGAGATAAAATTATGTGATTTTAGCTATCTTTTATTTGTATTATTATTAGTAGTAGTAGTAATGATATCTGAAGATATCATTCAGGTATGAATGATAACTAACTTCTGAAGAGAAAACTCTGAAGAAAAAAAAATACCCAAAAAACTTAGTAAGAGTTCTTTAGTTAGAATACAGACTGAATAATATGACCTAAAATAAATCACTGTCAAGTGCTACTATTTTTTGGTAATCAGTGGGATAATTATCAATTAACCAAGAGAGCATTAATATTGCTCTTAGCTTGACTGAGCTTCAGACAAATTTCTTTCTGACTGTAGGCCTTGATCAACTTTTTCTTAGAGCATTGACTTTAGAAATCTTATAATTGTAAATTCTATCTCTGAACCTTTGAGATGTAAATTTTTACAAAAACTCCTGACCAGTTTTACAACCCAGGAATGTCTTTTTTGAGAATTTGGGAATCATCCCTTTCTTTGAAATATGACCACAGAGAAAGACAGTGCCTCTATCTCCCATTCTCTGTGGGAGGCTAGGAGCCTAACTTCCCCAAGAGCCAAGTAGCAAACAGAGATGGCCTAATCAAATTGACCAACCTCCCCTGAAAAGTCCTCCAGCACATTTCCACTAGCCTATCCCAGTGCTTAAAAACTCTCATGCCATTTGTTTCAGTGGAATTGAGTTCAGTCTCTCTACCATATTGAAATAGCCTTGGCCCCCACTGCAATAGTCTTGAATAAAATCTTACTTAACTTTATTCTGCATAGTTTCTCTTGACACCATCATAAGGCAAAAGATGCTTCCTGTTGAAACATGACCCAAAAGTGAGATTCTCAAGGCTCATTTCAGGCAATTAAATGTGTCTTGAGCAAAGCTTCTAGTAGTTTTACTCCTTATGGCTGAGTAAATCTTAAGCTTATCATCTCTACATTTATGAATATAAAACTCTACTCAGGGCCTTTTTATGTGATGAACATAACCTTTTCAAAATTTGAGGAATGATAAAAGAATAAAACAAATTTTCTCAGTAGAAGTTAATAAAAGAGGTTATACATGGATGTTGTAATTCAGAATAATTTACATTTGATTTTGCAGGTCACTGCTCAAGCTTAGATGAGTAGCTCTGTTGTTGATTTGCTGACAGACGATTGAAACTTGCTTATACAGGCTGAGAAAACAAGGCATATACTGCTTGAATTTAAGGCAAACTCAAAACTGAAAGTTAACTCAGCCTAAATGCTGTGGGAAATTTTTCTTTGGAGGAAAAAGTAGTACATTACTGAGAATACATGATTTATCTCTTCAGAATTCAGTTGAATATGTTCAATTTTTAAGCATCACACTCAACTTCATCTGCACAATTATCTTTTTATATTTAATTATTGAATATAATTGTTCATTATAAAGAACTAAATGCAAAAGTCTCTGAGGGTTATTTTCATCCATAGAGGCATTGATAGTATTATAGTTTGCGGCATAGAATGACCACAATGGTCTTATTTTAGTTAAATATTGTATTTGAGTCACATAAAATTTAGGCCAACGGATTAATTTATTTATCATAGAAATAAGTAATTAATTCCTCAAAACTGACCAATCTACCATCAGAAGATTGTAAGTTGACAAATGCTCAAGAAGTGAAGAAAAAGCAGTTCTTCTGAATGTCTTTTGTTCTTTTACAAAGTAGACTTAAGGGAACTGTTACATATCTATAAACTAGAAACTCTCATGTAGGTCTTCTTTCAACTTTAGCAGATGCACCTACTCATCTAGAAAATTGGCGGTGGTAGGTTGCTTTTCTTCATCACAAATAGCTTGCCAACTTTCCATTTCCCAATTCCTAAAAGAGTTAAATATTCCCATTCATAAATGTATGTTTATCTTATACTAAGATAACACTAAAAATGTTGAAGTGCAGGTAAACACACTTGATATTGTCAAAGAACATGCTTCAAAATGACAAAGACTGCACGATCTTTCTGCATACTTCATTATACTTAGGTAACTGCGGTATCCACAACCTGTGATGATAAAGTTACAATTTTAATATTTTTTTTTCTGGTGTAAAAACAATTTTAGTGCAAAGAAGTCAAGAGATCAATATACAAAATTCAAATTATACAATATTCAAAATATACAAATTTGAAGGTAAAGATGTGGTCAATAAATGAATACTATTATTAGTATCAACTGTGATATTGTGATACTGCTTTAGACTAGAGCTGATGAGATGTGTTTGTGGAACTTGAACAGGGTTCTGACCAATTGGACTACAAATTCTTCTTTGCTGTCTAAAAACCTGCTGTGTGAACATAAAGAATTTAAGTGTTACAGACTGTTATAGCTCTCGTCACCTCAAATACAATATTGCTCCAAAGATATAAGAAAACAGTTCCTTCAATATTTTTTATGTAGGTAAAAATCTGGATTTTGGATAGTGCCAGAATTTTGCCTCATCAAGCTCAAAAGTTATTTCATAAAATCATTACATATTCTGTGATATATTTACATCTGTATGAATAGAGATACTTGAGAACACTTACGTAGTTTATTGTGAGTTTTTCTTCACAAAATATGAGGATTTTTACCACCAGCAGTATAAAAAAGGTGGGTCACAGTCATTTTAAAAGTGTATTTTGTTTAATAAGTGTGTTCCTTATTGTTTTTATATTGATAAGATGTATAGTAAATAACTTCTGAGACATCTCAGCACTGTGAATCTAAGAAAGCATTGTATCTTAAGATGGGACACATGAACTAGCTTCAGTGATAAAATACTGGTCAAATAGAAATGAGTAAGTGTAATGATAGTAAGTCTCAATGGTATACAAAACAATAGAAATGTAATATAAAATATTAGAAATTCAAGATGTGTCTCAGATATTTCAGCTGAAAGCCTACTTTGGATTTAAATTTGAGCTAAATCTACCCTTTCTTATCTTTCATAACATCCTCTATTTACTGACATTTTTTCATCCGCCTTATTAAGTTCACCTTATCAGTTTCTATGGTACCTACTTTGACTCCTTAGAGAGAAAGTCAATGTCTTATTATTTTTGATACATTCAACCAAGATTTGGCACAAAGAATATATCCAATAAATAATGGCTGATTATTGATTCTTTCCTTTTACTTACTAAACTGTGGTCAAATCTTTATACATTATTGTATTTTATTATGTGCTGTACCCCAGAGAGAAGGAATTTGAAGAATCATAAAACAGATATGAACATGAATCTTAATGAGAATAGATTAAAAAGAGAGAGAGGCACACATCTAAGTGATTATCTGGAGAGAGCCTTAAACAACAACAAAACCCTAAAATCAAGGCCCCGGCAGGTAAGAAGAGTGTGAGAATGTGACCGGGGGTGGGTGACTCTGGGACAGGAACAGTGTGCCAGAGCCCATATGGGAGGAGATGGTCATTTGTATGAAGTGGGGATATTGTCGAGGAGGTCATCTGTGGAGTCTCAAAGTACCTTTGTATAAATTATGTTTCAATTGCAAAATACAAAAAAAGAGTAACTTTATAGTGGCAAAGGTTTTTGGAAGACCCTGCCTAAATCAAGGATCAAAGTCAAGATCGTCAATACTAGGACATATTGAAATTGTAGGCCAGCTGTTGGAACGCAATGAGAAGAACACAGTATTACTTCTGACATTTTTGCTAATATGAGGAAACACTAGACAGACCCAAATTGAATGTCATTCTTCCCAACAATTGACCTATATTATTTAAAATTGTCCACATCATAAAAGTCAAGAAGCAACTATCACAGAGAAACAAAGAAAGTAAATGCAACATAGATTCTGAATAGTGTGTATCTCCTATAGAGAACATTGTTAAGACAACTGACTAAACTTGAAAAAAATCTGAAATGCAGATTTAAGTAATGAATCAATGTTAATTTCTTGACATTGATGAGTATACTGTAGTTATATGAGATAATATGCTTTCTTGAAGGAAATGCACTTGAATATTTAAAATATTGGGACATGTCAGCAACTCTCAATACATTCAGGAAAAAAATCTGTTAGTATATATATTTTTTAACTTTTTCTCTAAGTGTTACATTGTTTCAAATTAAAACATTTTTAAAAGTGAAAAGGTAGTATATAAATATTATATATTTTTACTTCACATCCATGACAGATTAATGAAAGAATGTGTGCTTCTTTCATTGATATATTATTAGCAACATGCATTAAATCAAGTATGAAAGTTAGAAGCATACTCTTCCTTTGGGGTAAACTGAGATTTCTCCATATGTGCTATTATTTTGTTAAAAAATAGTTGTTAAATTTGTTCAATTGAATGTAATGCCACAGTGAGTTTATTCTATGATGTGGCTATACATCTTATTTTTTCTTGCTACCTCCAAAGATAATAGAAACATAAAAAGCATATTAAAAAGACATACACAGCTAGGCACGGTGGCTCATGCCTATAATCCCAGCACTTTAGGAGGCCAAGGCAGGCGGATCACGAGGTCAGGAGTTTGAGGCCAGCTTGGCCAGCATGGTGAAACCCCATGTATACTAAAGATACAAAAAATTAGCTGGATGTGGTGGCGCACACCTGTAATCACAGCTACTCAGTAGGCTGAGGCAGGGGAATCAATGGAACTCAGGAGGTGGAGGTTGCAGTGAGCCGAGATCACACCATTGCATTCCGGCCTGGGCTATAGGGCGAGACTACATCTTAAAAGAAAAATAGATGTACGCATGGAAGAATTTCCCATGCAGGCTACCAGGTATGTTGACACCATATGGCCTGTCTGAATATCAATAGAGGTGCAATTGTGTGTATGTGCATGTCTGTGTGTGTGTGTGTGTGTGTTTGCATATCCATGTTATATATAATAGCTTTGAAAGTCTGGGGACCAGGGGCACCCAACTGCTCCTATTTCCTTCTAAAAGGACTCGTGAAGAAATGGCTGAATCTGAAATAGTGGAGTAACAAAGGTGGCCACAAAAATTTTGTTAAACCAGAAAGAGGAAGTGCCTCAGTACTACTGAAGATATGTCAAAAAGACACAATGCCCTGTGGGACAGGGACCCTGGCCAAATTCTGTACAAATTGGGCATCCAAATGTGTAATCATGACAATAAATTATACTGAAACAGAATCAAAAATTTCATAGCAATTAACAAAAATAGGAAGAAAGAAGTCATGCTTTTCTTGAGAAGAAAAAGTAAGTTAAACTTCAAAAATTTTTTTTACTGCCCTTACTATATGAAAAGTTTCAGATATGTATTGGAAGTGGAGTTAATATGTGCAAAGGTCTGGGGATTCAATATACTTATTGCCTCAAAGTACCTTTCCATAGTGTATTTATCATTCACAAAAGGAAATAAATGTTTCTCTTAGAGTAGAGAGATTATAGACAGTGCCTCCTTGAGTAAGCGATAAAAATAAGCATCACCAATACGGGAAAAAAATGACCTTCTATGTTTCTAGTATAATATAATGAGTAACACACCTGACCAAATACAATACCCTTTTGTAGTATTTTTACCAGAAATATTTAACTGACTTTATTTAACCACAACAGTGAAGTACATCTGGATTGCTGGAAATTCCACAAGCCACTGGCCTGAACTCCTCAATAATATCAATATCATAAATGACCCAAAAAACTGTAGGCGCTCTTCCAGATTTGGGAAAACTGATACTAAATGACAACAAAATGCAATCTGTGATAGCCTAGGTTAGTGGAAAAGCAGCTATAACAAAAATTTGGGGGACAACTTGGACATTTTGAAAATATACTATATATTAGATAATTCTATATCAATAGTAATCAACTTCCCTATATGTGATCATGCTATTGTAGTCATGTGGCAAATAGCCTTTTTTTTTGTTTTTGTTTTTGAGTTAGATGCTAAAGGCAAAATCAAAAAACATGGGGCGGGGAAGAAGTGGGAAAGGGAGAGGTGGGAGAGAAGAGAGAGAAGAGGGCTGGAAGAGGTAAAGCAAAGTGGCAAATGTTACCAATTGGCGAATCTTCAGTGAATGGTATACTGCAGTTATTATTTTATACCTTCTTATTTCCTGTAAATTTCTATTTTTCATAATACAATTTTAGAAAATATATAAACAAGTGGGCCACCTATATCAACTCACAATATATTCATTATTATTCATAATATTTCCAACTTTGTCCACTTTTGAAGTTTTCTAAAAATGCAGACACATATGCCTCCCTTAAAACTTGTGCCTGCTTCTCCACAAGCAAGGATATTTATATATATCCATAATTTCTGTGAACAGAAATTGCTATTTGTCTAACACTGATCATTGTAGTGTCATGTTCATTTATGATGCTATTTAGATAAATAAAATAATGCTCCATTTGTTATGCATTTTATTGCACTCTACTAAAATAAGCATTTAGAATTGATGTTTCAAATAAATGTTGAACTCATATTTGTTTATCTCTGTCATACATTCATAATAAAATAATATATTTTATTTGATGTTTCATGACATTTACTTTTATAATCTGAAAAATCACTTCAATTAATCTATGAAATATTCACAAATGCTATGTAGCTGAAAGAGAAACCATGTTTTAGAAGTATTTCACATTCTTAAAATGTGACAGCATTTTTTTCTAACTTAAAAGGCAAAGTCTCTTTTCCCATCACTTGAATCCAACTGTCCCTGTGAGTTGCTTTGGCTGTTAAAATATGGCAGAAGAAGTTGCATGCCAGGTCAGAGTCTAGGCCTCAAGAGGCTACATGTGCTTCATTGAGAGCTACATCACTCAAGGAAAGTATCAGGGTGTGAAAGTTGCAACGTCTCCGCCAAGTAACACCAGCATGGTCAAATATTCATATCCAAAGGCTGTCACCACATTTTTATTCAGTTATTTTCTGCTGCTTTTTCATTTTTCCACTATTCTTTTTATGTCTAAATATTATTATTTGTTTTATATATACTGTATAATAAATCATAAGTATGTTTTATGAAAACTTAGTTTGATGCTATCTACATCAGCCTTTTCTACTTCTGATATTTCATTGAAATTGTCATATACATGTGTGTATATATATAGATATATATAGATACAGATCATATATAGAAAGATACTTTATACATATTTTTCATATATATATATCTATCTATCTAGAGAGAGAGAGAATACCAATCTATAGTTAACCAATTCAAATAAACAAGCTCTGTAATAAATTCACAGCCACCAGGAAGAATGAGGTCATCAGATCTCACACCTTTCATTTAGCTGTCTGCAAAAGCATTCAAAACCTCCAAAGAAATATTTCCCCTTAGTAAAGAAGATAAAGATGATAGGGACATATACGTTCTTGGTTAATATTGTAGTATTATTTCTTGATTCACTTTTGTGTTTCCCTTTCTAACTCTCCTGTTCTTTTTAATTAAATGAGTTAGAAAAAAAGTGCTGAAGTAGAAGTAAAAGTGGAAATAATCTCATTTACCAGGTGGAATTCTCTTCTGCCTTGGCTCTAATAAATTATAAAGTCCCCAAACAGCCATGAATCTTCATATTAATGTTGAACATTTTGTGAAGGAAAAAATAAAACTTGGTTCAATAAAGCCAAACAACTCAGCAAAAATAAGTAAGTAAATAAAATTTACTTAAAAACTGTTGATATAGAGAGGCTGAAAAAATAAGATTAAAGCTGTTTTTTTAATGTTAAAAACATCAGATAATATGTATAGCTGCTAATATTCTTCATTTGTGTTTGCTAAAAGTTCTCAGAAAGGCCAAGGTTGAAGTCTCAACTTGGCATCTTTAAAATAGGGCTATAATAGGTGGAGTTCCGGAGTATGATAACAAAGAGCAAACCTAACCTTGTAGGAATTAAGAAGAAACTGTAGTAATTTTTTCTTAGCTCCTTCTATCTTTTTAGGTTATAACTGTTAGGATATTTGAGGCTGCTTTTGATTAATGATGCTTGGAATCAATGAAAGCAATTTAATGGAGCTTATTTATGAATGATTTTTAAAAACTAATACTTTTTATTGGGACAATTTCTGCTTGACATTTTGTGTTTTGACTGGCATTTTCCTGTTGCCAGCTGTCATAAAAAGGATTGCGACACATGCCGTTAGCAGCATATGCCTTTTTGGGTGCTGAACAGCGTTTTCATACCAAAAAATCAAATGATCCATAACATATTATGCTGTCATTTGAAAGCAGCATCAGAAATGAAACATTTTTCATGCCTGTAATATATTTAGTTCCCCAAGGCTCAATCTAGCATTTCCTCACTAGTTATGAAAATATAATAAGGTAAACGTTTATTCTTTTAACTCACACTATTAGGGTTTTCAGAATACTAATTTTTTTTTGTAAGAAAAGCTTGCAGGAATACATTTGGAATGTTCCAAAGAGTATTTTCTAAATAGTATATTATGACAATAGCGTATTCTTAATAGCATACTCTATTTTACAACTTTTTTTTTTTTTTTTTTTTTTTTTCTTGAGATGGAGTCTCGCTCTGTCGCCCAGGCTGGAGGGCAGTGGCAGGATCTCAGCTCACTGCAAGCTCCACCTCCCAGGTTCACGCCATTCTCCTGCCTCAGCCTCCTGAGTAGGTGGGACTGCAGGCACCCCCCACCCCGCCGGCTAATTTTTTGTATTTTTTAGTAGAGACGGGGTTTCACCGTGTTAGCCAGGATGGTCTCGATCTCCTGACCTCGTGATCTGCCCACCTTGGCCTCCCGAAGTGCTGGGATTAAAGGCGTGAGCCACCGCGCCCGTCCTATTTTACAGCTTTTTAAATAATCTTCTGTCCTTCAGGTATACCTTTACAAATACTTACTAAATGTCAATAATTATATATATATGTACATATATACACACACACATATTTATACATAATACAGACATAATTATATATACATAATTATACATATATACATATATACATAATTATACGTATACATATATACATGATTGTTATATATGTGTATATATATATACACACATATATAATATATATGTAATATGTTTATCTCCATGGAAAATGACACCTTGAAGACTATTTATTTAGCACTTTGCATTGGAGCTTACAATAATACATATGCAAAACAAAGAAATTGATTAAACTATAGTAAATGGTTAAATGCATTAGTAATTTGACTTAATTTGTTTTATAATATATATTAAATAATAGTTTAGGATTTAAGGTATAGAAATATTATTAAAACTTAAAAAACTAAAATTAGTAAAACTTCTTTTTACAATTTGACCCTCAAACCTCGATACTGTATTTAAACATAACTTATTTTTTATTTTCTCTCTTCATTTTATTTTACTGAATCTCTAGAAAACCAACATTGCATTTTTTTTCTAGAGAATAGTCTATATTTGTGTTTGTCAGACAAAAACACAGTTAAGCATGATTACTGCCATTCTATATTTCTAGAGTCTGATGACTAGAAAAAGTACTAAGCTGTATAAAAATATTGTTGGTGTCTTTTAATTTCTCTTAGTTAAAACAGGATTTGCCTTAGCAATTAATCTTAACCATTTCTCTGTTCTTCCCAGCATCTGCTTTAGTCCTTGACACAAAAGCACTAAATATTGTTTGAGGGATTCAATTTGTGAATAACAGAGGAAGCACATAAATATGTTACACAATGTTGCTTTTTATAAAAAAAATTTGAAAGCTGATTTATTACTGTAAAAATATTAAGCAAAGAGACATCATGTGATAGTTAATTTTATGTTTCAACTTGACTGGTCAAATACCCAGACAGCTGGTAAAACATTATTTCCAGGAGTGTTTCTGGAAGAGAAGAGCATTTGAAGAAATAGAATGAGTAAAGAAGATTCCCCTCACTAATGTGAGTGGGCCTCATCGAGTCTGTTGAGGTCTGAAATAGAAGACAAAGGTGGGAGAAGGGCAAATTCTGTTTCCCTCTCCTTGAGTTGACACATCCGTCTTCTCCTGTCCTCAGATGTCCGGAGCTCCTGGCTCTTGGACCTTTGGACTCTAGAACTTATACTAGAGGCCCTCCTGGTTCTCAGGCCTTCAGTCTCAAACTAAATTAAACCACTGGCTTTCTTGGTTCTCCATCTGGCAGACAGCAGATCGTGGGACGTTTTGGTTTCCATTGTCACATGAGCCAATTCCCATAATAATCTCCTCTTCTATGTCTGTATATATTCTATTGATTCTATTCTCTGAAGAACCCTAATACACATCATGATGAATTATGTGAATTATTAACATCATGAGCTGACTACTGCCTCTGAGAATCCCATAGTTCTTCAAGGCCCCTTGCATATCAAACATCACTTTAAAATGGAGGATTTAACACTCAGTGCCTACATCTGAAACGGAGGGTGCTTTTTGCCTAACTAAAGAGGTTTTGATTAGGCAGTTAAGATGCTGATTCCCTAGTCCCAACCTTAGTGAATGTGAAATATTAAGTCCTCATTAGTTGCCAGCACTTTTCATATGTGGATCTGGAGTGAGACATTGAGCAAGGATCAAATTTGCACTCTGTTTTCCACCTGGAGACCAAATGTGCTTCTAATTGGTGGATGCCTTACTGAAAATAGCTTTTAATACACAAAGACAGATAAGTCAGAAATGTGATATGAGTCGGTGCTTGTCCAGATATTACCCAGATTTGTAAAGTGATTTTTAAGAGAAGACTAAGAAATTTACCTTAAATGTCTTATGACCAGACCATTAGGAGGTTTGAGTACTTTGTTGTGTATGCTTGTCAGTGAGGAGATGGTTCAGAAGAAATAAATTAAACTTAGAATGTTTTAAGCTGAAGGTATCATTGAGCAGGCATTTGGTTATAAATCAAAATCATTTATATTTCATGAAAAGGATTTTGTTTCTCTTGAAGCAAGGCTGATGCATGCCTAAATATTTTATTCATAGTACACTAATCACAACTGTTTTGTATCATTGCTTACTAAGGTTATGGCATATAAGCAGAGAAGGAGACTAATGATGAGGTTATTTAGATAAGATGAAAACAGTGCTTTTGAATGAAATTTGTAAATAATGTAACACAAAAACATTGTTAAGAATAATAATCTACATGATAGTTTAAATTTGGTGCATATAAGATCAGTTAACTGATATCCTAATGATATGCTCTCACACATGGCCTGAAAGCATTTCAAAAATGGGTTATAATTTAAACTTTATGTTTAGTTTTAATTAAAGCATATTTTGAACATATAAAATAAAGTATAAAGTTAAATTGAATAGTGATAAGGTGTGGGGATTTATTAATATGATATTTATTAAAGAATTATTGCCTGTGTACATATAGTATATATTACTGAATCAAAATAAATTATATCTCTTTTCTTTAAAGAAGTATGTTGGCCGGGTCCAGTGGCTCACACCTGTAATCCCAATCCCAGTGCAAGGCGGGCGGATCACAAAGTCAGGAAATCGAGACCGTATTGGCTAACATGGTGAGACCCCATCTCTACTAAAAACAAAAAAATAAAAAATAAAAAAATAAAAAAAATTACCCGGGCATGGTGGCGGGCGCCTGTAGTCCCAGCTACTCTGGAGGCTGAGGCAGGAGAATGGCATGAGCCCGGGAGGCAGAGCTTGCAGTGAGCCGAGATCGCACCACTGCACTCCAGCCTGGGCCACAGAGCGAGACTCTGTCTGGAAAAAAAAAAAAAAAAAAAGAAGAAGTATATTTTAAAAAAAAGGGAGAAAGAAGAAACATTTGATGTTCAACTGAGGTTGTTATCTGTCACTTCATATGAAAAGGAAACATATCCTGTATACTTTAAGTTGCTTATAAAATCCATCATCTTGCGTCTAGCTATGTGTCAGAGAATCTGTATTCCCTATGGATTAAAGGAGAAGATCATATTTTGGCTAAACATATTTGTAAAAGAATATGAGTAAACTGGAAGAAAAAATAAAAAGCTTAGTGAGAAAATGAAACAAAAATTCTGAAAAGCATCTGATTTAATTGGAAAGCGAAAATAAATGACAAGTAAGTTCTGTCTGTTTATTTTTTTCTTAAATTGTCAATGAGTTTTTCCATGGTAACAGATTTGGTAACGTAAGTTTGGACAAAAGCAAGAGCGAATTAATAATGGAAGTGTTTTGTAAGGAGCAAATTGCTCAACATAAAATATAAGGGGGAAGAAAGAAAATATTTTTTTAATATTTTTTAAGCTTTTTGTCTCAGTCTTAATTTCTGACAATAGAAAAATATTTGGATCTGGCCAGGTGTGGTGGCTCACACCCGTAAACTGAGCACTTTGGGAGGCCAATGTGTGTAGATCACTTGAGGCCAGGAATTTGAGACCACCTGGCCAACATCATGGTGAAACCCTGTCTCTACTAAAAATACAAAAATTAGCCTGGCATGGTGGCACATGCTTGTACTCCTAGCTACTCATGACACTCGATCTCGGCTCACTGCAACCTCCGCCTCCCAGGTTCAAGCATGAGAAGGAAGGAAGGAAGGGAAGGAAGGGAAGGAAGATGTTTGGATTTAAGAAGAGGTAGATATCCAATGGGCTAAAAAATAATGAGTGAGATCAGAAAGAGAATGAGAATTGCTTGAACCTGGGAGGTGGAGGTTGCAGTGAGCTGAGATTGTGCCACTGCACTCCAGCCTGGCTGACAGAATAAAACTGTCTTGAAGAGAGAGAGAGAGAGAGAGAAAGGAAAGAGAGAAAGAGAAAGGAAGGAAGGAAGGAAGGAAGGAAGGAAGGAAGGAAGGAAGGAAGGAAGGAAGGAGGGAAGGAAGGAAGGAAGGAAGGAGGGAAGGAAGGAAGTGGGGAAGGAAGGAGGGAAGGAAGGGAAAGAAAAAGAAGGAAAGAAGGAAAGAAGAGAAAGAAAGAAAGGAAGGAAGTAAAGAAAGAGAAGGAAAGAAAGATGAGAAAGAAAGAAGAGAAAGAGAAGAAAGAAGGAAAGAAAGAAAGAGAGAGGGAGGGAGGAAGGGAAGGAAGGAAGGAAAGCAGGAAGGAAGGAAGGAAGGAAGGAAGGAAGATAGATGTTTGGATCTAAGAAGAGGTGGATATCCAATAGGCTAAAAAATAATGAGTGAGATCAGAAAGAGAATGAAATTGTTATCTACTTATATTTTTTGTAACATTTCCTTATGGAGGACTGAATATATAAATGGACAATAGTTAGGCTACATATGAAAATGGAAACCCAAGCCACATCTGCTGCAATTGGGCCAGAACAGTCAGGAGTTGGTCAACAACTGCCAACTTTTATAATTTTTGTCACTTCCTCTCTACCTCTCATCTAGCTCAGGACCAACCAGAGAAAGCCAAATATGTTCTCCAAATCAGTAATGTGGGGAGCTTCATTTCTTGCTAGTCCACTTCCATCTTCGCCAAGTGAACACCCTCCATTCAGAGCCTACCTAAAGCCTTCCCTTTGTTTCACTGGAAATCTTTTCTACTCCCCTGCTTGTCTTGAATTTCTGCCAAATGTAAGTGATGGTGGGTAACTCCGTTGATATAGCAAGCTCTGGAAAAATTGTCTGTATTTGTTTGTATTTGGTTTGTCTATGTTTATTTCTACATCTAAAGTCCTCACAAATTTATATTCCTTTGTAATTGACTATAATCCATTGTCAAATTACAACTGTGATATTATTGTTCTTATAACTTCGTGTTGAACTCAGTGCTAGAGTCACTTCATAATTAGTATTCTTTTATTTTAATTGAAGCTTCAAGTAAGCATATTAATAATCTACCTCCTTTAGAGTTCTTCACTGTATTTTATCTTGAGAAATGTTGTGGTTGGTTGCCTTTCTTCCACGATTACAGATTATGTATGTCTGACTAGATAGAGTCACTAGGGTGGCTTGTGAGAAGTAATCATTCTACCCAGATTCAAATCATTTCTCTTCACTTGCCTGGACCTCCGTTTATAACCTACTAAAGAAGAATATCAGCCTATATTATATATATATATATATATATATATATATATATGTTTGTTTTTTCTTTTTGCAATATTAAAACTTATATTTTAGACAAATATCTATTTGCTTCACTCACATTTTTCACTTAAATATCCTAAATATCTCTCCCCCAAAATAGGAGATTTCAATGAAATTTTTATATCCCTAAAAGCGACTTAAAACCCCTCATGTATAAAAAATTCAAAATTGTCACTATTTATTAAAAAAGACTCCAATTTTTCCTACCAATGAATCACTCCTTTAATCCTTGTCCACAGGCTAGGAATAGTGGTTCACGTCTGTAATCCCAGCACTTTGGGAGTCTAAAGCAGGAAGATTGCTTGAGGTCACAAGTTTGAGGCCAGCTTGGGCAGCATAGCAAGACTTCAGCTCTATTAAAAATTAAGAAAATTAACCAGGCATGATGGTGCAGGCCTGTAGTCCAAGCCACTTCAGAGGCTCAGGCAAAAGGATCCTTTGAGTGACGGAGTGAGACCATGTCTCAAAAAAACAAAAACTATTGCCCACACTCTCACTAATGCTATCATCCCAAAACACCAATGTCATCTAATATTTTACCTAATTTAAACCTTTATAAAATCATGATTTTGTGGAGGAAAATTCCAACATTTTTTATTATGATAATTATTCATTAAGGTAACTACCAGTACAGAAACTCCTTAAGTATAGAAATTTCATTGTACTCTTCATTGAATTCATAGGCCCTACCACAGAATGAAAAATTTGGTAAGCATTCAAAAATGTAAGTAATAACAGAATGGAAGATAAATTTAACTCTGGGTTTTAACAGGAATTGAAAATTGTGTTAGTAATTTTTTTGCATTGATATAAAGGAAGAACTGAGACTGGATAATTTATGAAGTAAAAAGGTTTAATAGATTCCCAGTTCTGCTGCTGCACAGGAAACACAGTGGTGGCTTCTGCGTGGCTTCTGGTGAGGGCTTCAGGAAGCTTTTACTCAAGGCAGAAGGCAAATGGGGAGCAGGCATATCACGGGGAGCAGGCATATCACATGGCAAGAGCAGGAGCATGAGACAGAGGAGGAAGAGGCCATATTCATTTAAACAACCAGGTCTCCTGTGAACTCAGAGCAAGAACTCACTCATCACCAAGGGGATGGCACTAAGCTATGCGTGAGGGATCTGTCCTCATAATCCAATACCTCACACCAGGCCCCTCTTCAACACTGGAGATTACATTTCAACATAATACTTGGAGGGGACAATCACCTAAACCATATCAAAAGTTGCACTACAATTGGTGAGATATGATTTGACTGTGTCCCCACCCAAATCTCACCTTGAATTGTAATAACCCCCATGGGACAAGGGCAAGGCCAGGTAGAGATAGTTGAACCATGGGGGCAGCTCCCTCCATACTGTTCTTATGGTAGTGAGTAAGTCTCATGAGATCTGATGGTTTTATAAAGCAGACTTCTCCTGCATATGCTCTCTTGCCTGCCACCATGTAAGATGTCCCTTTGCCCTTCCTTCATCTTCTGCCATGATTGCGAGGCCTCCCCAGCCATGTGTAACTGTAAGTCCATGACACCTCTTTCCTTTATCAATTACCCAGTCTCAAGTATGTCTTTATTAGCAAGATGAAAAGGGACTAATACATAGTGACATTGGATAAATTTCTCCCATTAATGGTCTTCTTAAGTGCAAATTTATCACCTACATAGTGACAAAATTTTAAAGAATTCTTCGGAAAAAGAAATACAAGTTGACAATAAAGTCCCATTAATATTTTGATCTGCAAAGAAAGCTGGAGGTTGTCCTTGGTCTTATCAGTTCACTCCATGATATTAACAATCCCCTGACATCTATAATTAATACTCAGCTCGTTAGCATTTTGAAATATTATTTTGTGAACATTCTTCCCAAAAGTATGGTATATTTGTTTTCTTTAACAGGTTTCAGCAAATAAAGTATTGTTTACACTAGAAAAAAATCATACAATTAATTATTTGCCTAATTATTCATAATGTTGCTCTAATAGATCATGCAGCTAAATAATGTCTTAGGAGTAAGATACTTTTAGGTTAAACTTTCCAACACATTTGCATACTTTTCAGTGATAAAATTAAAGCAATCAATGATGAGAAAATGTTTTTGAAAAAAACATATAAAATACAAAATAAGTGAGATGTAACCCCAAAATATGGAAAATACAGAAACAAATAATAATTGTGATATTTTAATATTCTAAAACAAATAAAATATAATGGATTCTAAGTTAAATCTATATTTAAAACATGTTTTAAACATGAAAAAATAAAGCCAATATATTAAGATTTGCTATATGCTTAAACACAGTTGATCACCTGAAATTTTTTCTAATTGTGTAACTATTTATTTTTCCAAAAATGTGATACTGTTTTTAATTGCCTAATGAATAATTAAATGAAATTGTTTATAATATTGAAAAGAATTTTTAAATTTTTTTGAGTTTCTGATCTCAGTATTACAGTTAAGTAGAAATTATGCTGTTAGGTTATTATGTATAGGTAATGTGTGATAATTAAATTCTTTTTTGAGAAAACTTATTTTTGTGTGAGTCTCCCAGCATCTATGAATGATGTAATATCAAGTTAAAAGGGAAAAGAGAAGTGCTGCTTCACTTTTGAGAAAGAAGCTACAACTTCCTTCTCTCTTGCACTAAGTACTTGTCTCCTGAAAGTGTTATTGACACTTACTTATACTTATCTGTACCTCAATTTCCTGAATTATAAAATGGGATTTTAGAACTAAAATATTAAATATACTAATATTAAAAGGCTCAAAATAATTTTTCTTATTTTTCTTGCCTTAGAGTTTATATTAAGACTGTTGATTTGATTTTGTTAGTGTTTTTTTTCCAATTCTGAAAATATGACACTTCTTCAAGAATTACGTGTGTGTGTGTGTGTGTGTGTGTGTGTACGTGTTTGTTGGTTTTCTTCTCCATGGGGACAGATATTATTCTTCTATTATTGTTAATATGTAACCAAATTAAACTTATGTAATAAATAAAATCTTCACACTAATAAACATTAATGCAATTAATCAAAATTTTTAAAAATCTGTATTTGCAGTTACTTAATCTACTTTCGTTTCATAATTAAAATATTCAACTCATTTTCACTTATTCATTCTCATTAATTTACTATGAGAATACCTTCTGCTAATTGAAAATATATCTGCATTTCAGTGTTTTTGTCCTTTCCCTTATGTCTTATGTCATGGTTGATATATAAGATATATATAAGACACATAGTAAAATACATATAAGGGAAAGTTTTTCACACACAATGTAACATATAAGATACAAGAAACAGAAATGATAAAATCTATGTGAACTGCTTGATTTCCCAAGTGACTCTGCCACTGATTAGTATATATGCATTTGTAGACAGACCGTAAATTTGGAAGAGTTAGCTTTTTTTAAAAAAATCCTATCTTTTGGCACACCAGCATGAACAGGTGTCGCAAAATGTACAGAGACATGTGGAGTCAATGTGGCAAAGCTGTCAGAAAAGATAGACTTCCCTGTGCTCTTCCAACTTCACAGATGTTGTAAGGAAAATTCTGCAAGATGCCTTGCTTAAACTTCATATTACCTAGCTCCTCAGGCTGCTGCCAGTGCTGCCAAGGGTCCTACCAATCCTTGAGTAGGCTGTATGCCATGGAAACAGATGGGCAAAATTACAAGGCACTACAATATAAGTCCTGAAGATGAAATATATGTTTCTAAAGATTGTCATCTCAGGTGGGAACATTGAAATGACTGCTATGTGTAGAGCAGGTATTTTTAATCAGTGGCAAATTCAAGTTAGCTTTAAAGGAAAACAAAACTAAAAAAAAAATTGTAAAACCACTTCTATATTATATAACCTGATTGCTCCTAGTTACTCTATTTCTCAGAGTATAACAGCATGCATTTTTCTTCCATATTTCTAATTCATTATTTTCCTAAAGAACTCACTATTGCTTATTAAAAGCACTTTCACTGTTCCTTCTTTCTTTCTTTGCTTCTTCACACCTACACTATTCACACGTCTCCTTACACACTTATGCTTCTTATTCAATCTTGCTCCATTTGACTTCATAAAGCGTAACACCAACAGTAACCTCTTTCTACGCAAACAACATTGATTTTTCTGTCTAGTCTATAGTCTAGTCTGTAACACATAAGTAAACTCTTTTTACAATTTAACTCTAATAGGTAGGAACAGCTCCTGTACCATAGGAGTTAGTAAGCTCTCGGCATAATGTGATTTCTTTACCCATCTACCCTGGGAGTTTTCTTCTTTACTATTTTGTTGTTATTGTTGCTCTTGAAGTCTTTCTCATTCTTTAGGTCCAACTGAAGTGCCATTTTTCTTGGGCAAATAAACACAACTATTTTTTTTTTCTGTATTCTCACTGTATTTTTTTTTTTTTTTTAGAATTCGACAATAATTCTTATTTCATTCTTCCTTGTGTTATAAGTATTTTTGGTACTTCCCTTTCTCTGTAGTCAAAATATAATCATACTTTACAGGGACATTGTTTGGCTTAACTTTATATTCCTCTTATAAGGAAGATTTTGGGTATGTAGTAGAGACTTATTGAATGTTTTCTTACCGAACATAATTTGAATAAAGCATATTTAAATGGACAATAATATTCTAATTATTCCATGTGAGAAATCTCATAAGATTTCTAACCATGAACTTTGAGGATATTAAAGATCTCTAAAAATTTTATAAGCACACTTATCAATTTGAATTAGCATTCAATTGATTTAGGGCTAAAAGTCCATCAAATATAACCATAAAGGCAAAGATGTTAGGGGGACTATTAAGTATTTGCTTTATTTTTGGCATAGAATTAAAAACATTCAAATTGTGAAAAAGGAAGATATCTATGAAATATAAAGTAATAAGAAGTAGCTTAATATTCCCTGGCAAGCATAGCACGTCAGACAAAAGAAATAAAAATAAAATGTTTATTACATAATACTAATGAACTCACTAAAATGTTAAGCTAATCTCTATATAGTTGCAGCTGGAAACTTTTCAAATTTGAAGAACAAAAATATATTCTATTTATTGCTTTTATGTATGTTTTTTGTATATTATCTCATGAATTTTGACTATGAGCAAAATGTAGAAATTATTTTTCCATGGTAAAGTTGAAGAAATAGCATCAGTTAAGAGTTGATTTTTTTTTCCCACAGGTATATCTAATTCTCAAGTTTAAGCATCATTGATTGCTACGTCTGCACAAAATATAGCCCCCAATCTACAATCTAGTTTTAATAAATTCCAGCAGAACTTTTCCTGCAATATTTTAAGGCTGTGTTTTCACTATGCCTCCACCTCTCCTTTATTAGTGAGACAACAAATTATTTTATTTCTGGTCTCAAAATATACAGAAGTAATAACCTCACTCAAAACATTTGGACTCTATTAAAATAATTAGCTTTATAATTTTAAAATAAGTAAATAAAAATATGTAGCAGTACCTAAATACATTGCATATTTGAAAATATTGTGAAATTCAAAGTAAGTTGCCAAACCTTTGACATTCTTGGGAGAGTCCTACAAACTCATGTGACCTTTTGCTGATCTATAACACTTATGTCAAAACCATTCTTAATGTTTTAATTTCAAATAGAATGTTCAAAACTTTGATTTAGATTCCAGATCTTTGCTGGCATACAATGACACTTCCTTCAAAACAGTCAAAATTAATTAAATGCTTATTAGTTACAATAGGTAGGAAGAAATAAGGTGGCTAGTTGCCCGTATGACTGTATAGTTAACTAACGTGGAATAGCATCAAACAGATTGATCAGAGAAAAAATAAGTACTAGAAGAATATACTAAGAAATAAGTTATAAAATGCGAGTGATATAGAAAGCAGAAGATATGATTCTTATTGCATGCATAGGAATAGGGTATAAGAACAGGAATAGGAAAAAGGATAGAAGATATGATTCTTATTCTATAGCAGTAAATATGATTCCTATTGGTGGCAACAAACAGCTTATTTAAACAAGGACATCAAATAATCATTGTGAAAATGTGTGTAATTTTCCCTCTTAAATTATGAGTATTTCAAAAAATTATATATAAATTTCAAAAAAATGTCAGATTGGCAGAGAAGCAACATCCTAAAAAGTGAAAACTACAGCACTTTAAAGTTGTGTATAAACAAATGAAACAATGAATGAAAACAAGTTTTAGTAGCTTCCAATTATTTATTGATTATGGTGTGGCAAGCTATGTATCAAAGACATTATATACGTTCATAGGTTGAATTCTGTAACTAATCTGTAGGATAAGTGTCAGACATACTTTCACATATACATTTTATAAATAAAGATACAGACTCAGTTTAAGTAGCATGCTCAGGAAAATATGGGTAGCAAATTGGAACTTCAAAATTTTAACTCGGATTTACTGATTTCAAAGCCTTTCATTATAAACCTAAGAGGCAGATGCACAGAAATATGTTTGTCTGCAAAGAGTTATGCATTTTTATGACTGTATTTAAAGAAGTAATACATTGCCAAAGACATGAAGGTTGTATACCTAATGTGTTGTGATTCATTGTATATTTAATCTATTTGTAACAGTCCTTGGTGCACAGTAAAAACTCAAAAAGTATTATTTTAATTTTTATTGTTGATACAATGCTGAACAATTGAAAATACAAGATTTTAAAAAAGGAAAATTTTATTCAAGTCATATACTTGTAAAAAGGTAGATAACTGAGGTCTAACACTAAATCTATTTTAGTTTCTTAATTATTCAATTTAGTGGGGTAGATGACCAAAATGAAGCAAATAGTGACCATGTAGTCACTATTTTCAGGAATGTTTATACAGAGCTTATTTCTTTATAGCATTAATTTAGATTAGCATCACCTCTACCTAGCACTACGGAAAATTGACTGATACAAGAGCGTTGGAGGTGTCAAAGCGTAGATTGCATGATAACACACAGCAGGCAAACCCAGTCTTTCGCCTGAATATGATATGCTTATCCAAGTTGTAGTGGTGATTGCACAAATCTATGACTTACAATAATTTCCTTGCATTTAATCTATTCAATATTTAATGTATAAAAATTGTATAGATGGATTATATTGAGTATATCATATTTTTATTCTAATATGTGTAAAACATAGGTATTTCCACTAGAGAAAAAGTGTTATCTATTTTATCAAAATATAATATTAAGCTTATTAAATGATATTATAATCTTTATTATAGGATTTAGCCAGACTATAAGAGGACTGCTGCTCTTCCTTGACTATAAAACCAAGTATGAACATAAAGAATCAAAGTTAAAAAGAGGGCTGTTAGAATTCCTTTGAAGAATGTAAAAAGACTCAATTTTTGCTACCATGGCGGTGGAGTGAAATTGGAGATTATCCACTATGGGAGTAGCGAGGTTTTAAGGTGAAGCATTCAAAAAGCTCTTCTTTGAATACACTTGTTGTGCTTTTGATCTTTTCTGGGGAATAAAAAAAAAAGAGAGAGAAAAAAAATCACATGTTATGCCGAATATGACAAGAGCTTTAGACATAACTGGAATTGCACTGCATTAAATCTATGGCATTAAAAGATATAAATATTGCACAAGTGATGGTTTGGAAGTAGCTGAATGGTAGTCAAGTGTAAAATGTACTATCTATTTTTTTGCACAATTTCTCAAATGACATGAGCAGTACAGAATTCAGTGCAGTGGTTGTAACCAATTTTATGAATTTTATTGACAATTGAAATAGTCTTATAGCAAGATATATTCTGACAGCTGTTCTCTGATATGGTCTGCTTTCTAGACAGCAATCAAATGACAGTTGTTTTTTTTTTTTTTTACTATTGCTGTTATGTTTTCTGTAGTTGCAACATAGCATATTTAGATATTCTGTTGTCAATACTGAAAATAAAAATACATAATCAGACCACCTACTTCTTCATTTTACAATCTGTTAACAATGGAGATAAATTTATAATACTTTTGGCAAATCTGTGTTGAAATATCTTTCTAACATGCAATAAGGAACTAAATACTTCAAAGGATAAATGGGGTTCACCGTAAGCTTGAAAATCAAGAAAGTTACATGTATCTAAATTGCCATCCAACTAAACAGGCTATTTCAATTAAATAATAATTGCATTTGAAAAGAGCAGTTTCAGTTCTTTTTATAAGGAGTCATGAGCATTCCAGGAAGATGAGTCTTCTTGGTTCTCATAGGACTGACCTTTCCACATGAATCAACTCTTTTTAATATTCCCAAAAAAACTTCTTTTCCTTCCATGTGAAAAAAGGAAAATTGTAATAACTTTAGAGATCTTGACAAACACTTTCTTAAACACTGCCTGACAGGTACATTGATGATTTCTGGAAAAAGATTAAAATGAAAACCCATTAGTGGGAAAAGGAGAGAAACTGAATTATCGATGTCCAGGCAGAAAGATCATCTGTTGAGATAAAGTCAACACTGAAAACATGCTTAAGGAACACCAGGATTTTCCAGCCCAAAACCCTCATTTAGGCCAATGTTACTCCTGAACTGGAAAAAGAAAGCGTGTGTTTCACCTTGCTAGTAAGTTGAGATTTGTATTCGAATTGTTGTGACCGTATGCTTATAAGACAAAACATGCGCATATGTGAGGCTGTGTCGGCATTTGGTGGAAAAGTGAAAAATTCGTCATGAATTTGTCTTATTTATATAATTTCTATCAGACATCCAGCTAATATAAAAATAAAGAGAGCTTTTTTTCAATTACCTTTTTACAATAGCGATATGTGGGATTATGGGATGACTCTTGTTGGCCACTGTTCTGGTAATAAGTTTCAATCAGGCTTTGACCAGTCACTTACAGTTGAGATTTGACTTTGCCACTACTAAGACCTGTACCTAGTGCTTCTCAATTCCCATACCATGGCTTCTCTAACACTGTTGTGTGTGTTACATCTGCAGGAATTCTTTCACATTCTAGCACAAGCAGCATACAAGTGCAGCAGAGTTAACGCCTGAGGAACCAACCTTGACCAATGGGAGAAAGAAGTCAAGGGATACATTCTTTCACTTATTGTCTCCTGGGAAAATAGTTTTGGGATGCATAATGCTTCTGTGACCTACCTGTGAGATTGGGCACTAGGCACCTGCAGTGGTGGCCAACTCAATAACTATGTTCATAAAGTGGTTTCCTTTCCTTTTATTTAAACTACTGGTCTCCTAACCTTTTTACTAGAACCTGTTAGTCTTTGCCTTTGGAGAACCCAAGGTAAGTTAGTGGATGCATCTTGTTAGAGTAAGTGATATAATGTTTTTCTAGGTAATGATTTTTTCTTAACTCTGTATCTGGTAGTTCCTCTATATCTGAAAATCTATGCATATTAGTCAATTTTGTTTATTTGTTTTTAATAGTTATACCATCAGCCTTCCTTATATGCAATTTTCACATCTGCAAATTCAACCCATCTTGGATTGGAAAGATACAAAACAATAATAAAAATGAATATCTATTAGAAATATAACAACTATTTACACATAATTTATATTAGATTAGATAATATGCATAATCTAGAGAAGATTTAAAAGTACACAGTAGAATGTACGTAGGTTATATAAAAACACACCATTTTATATCAAGGACTTGGGCATTCACAGACATGTTATCCTCTAGGGGGACGGGGACACCCTGGAGCCTATCCCCCTATGGATACTTAGGGCCACTGTACCACATTAAATTGAGCCGTCCTAAAATACTTTTATTCCTTGCCATTGTCTATGCAAGAAAGTCCAAATTCTTTAACCTGACTCATGAAACATTCAGGATCCCTGGAATGCATTTCTAGCATTCTTTCCTGTCACCAGCCACCAGCAACCACCCCTTCAACAAACACACACATTAACACAAAAGGCAGACACTCATATGCAAACGCACAAAGTCTACACTTTAACAAAACCAAAATAACATTACTCGCTGTTCTCACAGCCCATTATGCATTTCCATGTTTCTTGGCCTTTCTGTATCTTATTTGATTCTATAATGAATGATCCCCTATTTGACATCAAATACATCTACTATTTATTTTGAATATCTAACACGGAATCTTTTTATCTCTCTTAAATATTATATGATTGTCAATGAGCTTATAAAAACTTTTTCTATGTGGCCTATACAAACAATGAAATAGAAATCCTATCATTTGCAGCAGCATGGGTGAAACTGGAGGTCATTATGTTAAATGAAATAAGCTAAACACAAAAAGAAAAATATTACATATTTTCACTCATATATAGGGGCTAAAATACTGTAGCTTATGAAAATATAGAGTGGATTGGTTACCAAGGCTGGGAAGGGTAGGGCAGATGGGAAATGAAAAGAGGTTGATTAATGGGGACCAACAAACAATTTGATAGAAGAAATAAGACATGGTGTTTGATAGATCAGTAGGGTAAATATAGTTCACAATAAACTGTTATAAATTTCAAAATGCTAGAAGAGAATTATTGCCAATGTTCCTAGCATAAAGAAAAGACAGATATTTAAGGTGATAGACATCTCAATTAAACTGATTTGATCTTTAAACAGATATGGATGTATTAAATTATCACATGTACCCCAAAATATGTACATCTGATATAAATAGGCTTTGTGTCTCCACCCAAATCTTATCTTGACTTGTAATCCTCAGGTGTTGAGGGAAAGACCTCATGAGAGGTGATTGAATCATCGGGGTGGTCTTCCCCCATAATGTTCTCATAATAGTAAGTGAGCTCTTTCAAGATCTGATGGTTTTATAAGGGGCTCTTTCCTCTTCATTTTCTCTCTTGCATGCCACTAAGTAAGATGTGCTTGCTTCCCCTTCAGCCCTGATTGTAAGTTTCCTGCGGATCCTAGACATGCAAAACCGTAAGTCAATTAAACCTTTTTCCTTTATAAATTACCCAATCTCAGGAAGTTCTTTACAGCAGTGTCAAAATAGACTAATACAACATTTATTATAAATCAAACATTTTTTTTAAAGTTTTCATGTACTGACTGTATAATTCAATATTTAAATAAGTGCTTATTTTAGTGTATTGCATATTAAACTGAGGACAGGGCTTTGTTCTGTTTATAGTTCTATCTCCAATGTGTCAGAGAAGATGGGTTATAAATATTTGAGAATAAATTAATAATTGAATTATGATAGAATTTAGACCTCTCCTAAATATCTAATTTCTCTGTAGAGTTCTTTATACTGATAACATTGGTTGAACTCTTATTAAATAAATGAAAGAGCATATCTCCATATTATTGCTCAGCAAAATAAGTTTGTTTTACATGCTTTAATTTCAAAGTTTTCAGGTTACTTCTATCATATTATAAACTCTTTTATAATATGCCTATTACATGTAAGGCACTGAGACAAGTACTTGGGAACAAAGAAATAAACATAGTGCTTATTTTCTTAAACAGTTATTTAGAAAAATAATTGTTTTCTTGCACTCTAATTTCAGTCTAAGTGAGGAAACCAGAAATTAACATCTGAACAGGTGTGTTAGGACTTTCTTACTTTGCCAAAAAAAATAATAATAACAAAAACTGGGTAATTTATAAAGAAAAGTGAGTTAATTGAGTCATGGTCCTGCAGGCTGTAGAGGAGGCACGGTACTGGCATCTACTGGCTTCTGGGTAAACCTCAGGGAAGCAGAAGCAGGCATGTCACATGGTGAGAGCAGGAGCAAAGAGGGGTGGTGTCACACACTTTTAAACAACCAGATCTCTCAATGACTCACCCTCTATCATAAGGATAGTGCTAAGCCATGACATATCCACCCCCATCACCCAAGAACCTCCCACCAGGCCACACCTCCAACACTGGGAATTACATCTCAACCTGAGATTTGGAGAAGACATTCAAACTGTATCATTCTATTCCTGGCCCAAAAATATCTCATGTCCTTCTCACATTGCAAAATACAATCATGCCTTTCCAAAATCCCCTAAAGTCTCAACTGACTCCAGAATTAACTCAGAAGTCCCAAGTTCAAAGTCTCATCTGGTGATGAGTTCCATTCATCTATGATTGTGTAAAATTATAACAAGTTATTTACTTCTAAGATACTATTGGAGTATAGATACTGGATAGACCCTGCCATTAAAAAAGGGAAAAGTTCGCCAAAAGAAGGGATCTGGAGGCCCCACGTGAGTCTGAAACCCAGCAGGGCAGTCATTAAATCTTAAAGCTCCAAAATGATTTCCTTTGACACCATGTTCTACATCTAGGCACACTTGTGCAAGGGATGGGCTCCCAAGGCCTTGGACAGCACCACCCCTGTGGCTCTGCAGGGTTCAGCCCCACCCCTGTGGCTCTGCAGGGTTCAGCCCCACCCCTGTGGCTCTGCAGGGTTCAGCCCCACCCCTGTGGCTCTGCAGGGTTCAGCCCCACCCCTGTGGCTCTGCAGGGTTCAGCCCCACCCCTGTGGCTCTGCAGGGTTCAGCCCCACCCCTGTGGCTCTGCAGGGTTCAGCCACACCCCTGTGGCTTTGCAGGGTTCAGCTCCCCTGGCTGCTCTCGAGAGCTGACATTGAGTGCCTGTGGCTTTTTCCAGATGACAGGTCCAAGCTATCACTGGATCTGCAATTCTGAGGTCTGGAAGATGGTGGCTTCTTTCCTACAGCTCCACTAGGCAGTGCACTGGTGGGGACTTTATGTGGAGTCTCCAACCGCACATTTCCCCTCTACACTGCCTAGCAGAAGTTCTCTGTGAGGTCTCCACCCCTGCAGCAGACCTCTGCCTGGGCACCCAGGCTTTCTCATATATCCTGTGAAATCCTGGCACAGGCTGCCGAGTCTCTTTCATATTTGCACTCTGTGCACTTACAGGCTAACACTACATGGAAGCTGCCAAAGCTTGTAGCTTGCACACTTTTAAGGGGTGGCCAGAGTTGTATCTGAAGCCCTCTGAACCAAGGCTGGAACTGGAATGGCTGTCATGTGAGGAGCACTCTCCTGGGATGGCGCAGAGCAGTGGCATCCCAACACTGGCCCATGAAGCCACTCTTTTCTTGTAGGCATCTGGGCCTGTGATGGGAGGGTTTCCTCAAAGATCTCTGAAATACCTTCAAGGCCTTTTTATCCATTGTCTTGGCTATTGGCATGTGGCTCCCTCTTAGTCACGCAAATCACTCTACCAAGTGGTTGCTCCACAGCTCACTTGAATTCCTCTCCTGGTAATGTTTTTTCTTTCTTTGCCACATAGGCTACAGATTTTCTAAACTTTAATTCCGTGATTCCATTTTAATTATAAATTCCAACTTTAAGTTATTTATTTGCTCCCACATCTGAGTGCAACCAGGCCACCTCTTAAATGCTTTGCTGTTTAGAAATTTCTTTTCCATATGCCCTAAGTCATCATTTCTAAGTTCACACTTTCATAGATACCTAGGGCATGAACACAACACAGCAAAGTTTTTTTTGCTAAGGCATAACCAGAGTGACCTTTGCGCCAGTTGCCAGTAAGTTTCTCATTTCCATCTGAGACCTCATCAACCTGGACTTCTATATTAGCCCATTTTCACACTGCTATGAAGGTATTCCCAAGACTGGGTAATTTATAAAGAAATGGAATTTAATTGACTCAGTTCTGCATGTCTGGGGAAGCCTCAGGAAACTTACAATCATGGCAGAAGGAAAAGAGGCACATCTTACATGGTGACAGGAGAGAGAGAGAGAGAGCAAATGAGTGAAGGAGGAAAAGCCCCTTATAAAATCATCAGATCTCATGAGAACTCACTCATTATCACAAGAACGGCATGACAGAAACTGCCCCCATGATCCAATCACCTCCCACCAGGTCCAGCCCTCAACACATGGGGATTATGGGGATTACAATTTGAAACAAGATTTGGGTGGAGACACAGAGCCAAACCATGTCAATTTCACCGTCCATATCACTGTCAGCATTTTCGATAAAACTATTTAACTAGTCTCTAAGCAGTTCCAAACTTTCTCTTATCTTCCTATTTTCTTCTAAGCCTTCCAAATTATTTCAACTTCTTTCAGTTACCTAGTTCCAAAGTTGCTTCGACATTTTCAGGTATCTTATAGCAATGCCCCACTCCTTGGTACCAATTTTTCATGTTAGGCTATCTTACATTGCTATAAAAAATACCAGAGATGGGGTAATTTATAAAGAAAAGAGATTTAATTGTCTTATAGTTCTGCAGGCTGTATAGGAAGCATGGCACTAACATCTGCTCAGTTTCTGGGGAGGCCTCAGGGAAGCAGAAATAGGAATGTCCCCTGGCAAGAGAGGGGTCCCGGGAGGTATCACATACTTTTAAACAATCATATTTGTCAAGAACTTACCCACTATCACAAGGACAGCATCAAACCATGAAGGATCTACCCCCATGACCCAAACCCTTCCCACCACACCCCACCTCCTGAGAGAGATTATATCTCAATATGAGAGTTGGAAGGGGCATCCACACTCTATCAGTAAGTAATTTAATGACAAGTTACGATGTGTGATATAAAGATAGTGAACAGCTTGTAAAGAGAAAGATCAGCTTTAAAGAGGTGAGGGACAGCTTAATTTAATAATTGTGAAGCTATATGAAGAGGAGGGGGAAGACAATTTACAGCAGAAGGGAAGTTATATAAAAAAATTCTGATGTGGCAAAAAACAGATTATCTTCAAAGAACTAATGGAAAAATGGTGTGGATAGACTTGGTGAAGTGGAGGAAGAGCTGGTAAGGCATGTATTCAGACAGGAAAGTAAGGCCAGACCAGGTTAACATAGGCTATCTTTAAAATTGGGCTCTGTTTGGGGTGCAGTGGGATGTTTTTGAAGGTTTTGAAGTACAAGTGTTACAATATGTGCTGAATACTTTATAAATAATTGGACATACTACTCTGGAGAACAGAGGGGAAGAGATTACGAGTAGAATATAAGTTAGCAGTTAGATAAATGTATCTGCAGCTAACAGAAAAGTTGCACATGAGATATAAATTTGTGAGTCAATATTTAAATTTTATTTCAAAGAAAGTAAATAGATCGGCTCACCAAGGGAGAAAATGAGAGAAAAAAATAAGGGGAAGACTATCCCAGAGAGGATTCAGCAAAGGCAAACCCAGACTGTCCAAGAGAAATTCTAAAATATTTAGTGTTCCAGAAACTATAAGATGAAAATGTTTGAAGATATTGAGGAGTATTAGCTATGTCATGTACTTTTGAGAAGTTCTAGAAAGTTTATCACCAAGTTCATTATTTGAAATTGGTAAGGGCCAGGTACAGTGTTTCACCCCTGCAATCCCAGCAGTTTAGGAAGGCCAGGAGGGCACATTGCTTGAGCCCAAGAGTTCAAAACCAGCCTGGGCAACATGGCGAATACCCATCTCTTCATAAAATACAAAAATTAACAGGACATGGTGGCATGCACCTGTAGTCCCAGCTACATGGAAGACTGAGGTGGGAGGATCTCTTGAGCTCAGGAAGCTGAGATTGCTGTGAGCCAAGGTTGTGCCACTGCACTCCAGCCTGGACAACAGAGCAAGAGTCTGTGTCAAAAAAAAAAAAAAAGAAAGAAAGAAAAGAAAAAGAAATTGGCAAAATGTAGGCCATTGCCAATTTTAGAAGAAAGTGATTTCTACTTACTTGGTAAGGAAAACATCAGATATGAATGACAGAATATTAAGAATGAGTTGTATTGTATATTTATTTATTTATTGTAGTAAGTTTGTTTGCCTACAATGAAGCAAATGCTGGGTGCTTCAGCAGTATGGCAACAAGGATATGAAAATCAGGGTGAGCCAGTCAGAGAGTCAGAGAAGACTTTTTACATAAAGCAATTGCTTAGCTCCTTTCCCAGAAATGAATAAGAGCTAGTCAGCCATTGTTGACAGATGGAACAACACTGGGACAAGATGGAAGCAAAAGGGGAAATTATAATGAATTGGGGGAGTTTTCACACAACCTTCATCCATTAAGGCATGAGAGTTTACCATTTCCTCAGAATAGTATCCAAATTCATCAATTCAGTTAAGTTCAGATTCATATTTTTCTTCATATATTCTCTTTTGAATGCATGGGAATTGGAGGGATTGAATCTCTGCAGGAGTACTAGATCCACAGGTTAATTTGCAAATAAAATTTTAGTAAGTATTCTGCAAATATTTAACTATGTTTAATCTTCAATTTTTGTGGGCTTTTTAAAATTTTAAAATGTAGTTATGTTTTCTAAAGTTAAATTAAAATACCTATTTTTGCAAGTTATAGTTTGATTTATGCCAGCTCAGTTCAATTTGCAATCTAACAATATATATATTTAAAATATGCTATTATTTAAAATACTAGAAATCAAATATCATATTCATTTTCTGTATAACTTTTTAAGGTCCTTTATTGGAGGAGAATATTATTACTTTATATGCAAGTTTCTTCTATTACTTTTCTTAAAGGATCAGTGATAATAAGATGCCCAGGTACATTAAAGAGTGAATGATATGCTAAATTTTTAAGGGAACATTCAGGCAGGTGGTCTCTAAGAAAAATCTACACTCTTGAGAGAGGTTTTTATTGGATATTCTGATGAACATTTTATATTGTCACTATGTCTTCAGTAACAGAATATGTTTTCTAGGAACATCTTTGGCTATAAATTCTGGAAACAGTGGGATTGATTTATCATTTTTGATCAGAACCCAATAAACTGAAAAGAGAAAGACTCATTTTCATTTCAACATTCTGGAGAATAAGGCACTGACACACGAAAGTCATACAACTATATGACCTTAGTTTGGAAAAGTAATATTAAGAAGGAATCTTGCCCCCAGTTGTATGACTTGGGATTTTTTTGTCTCTAGTCCTCAATATAATACTGAAATACACATTATTGAATTGGTTTATTGTCAATGAAAATAAGGAGCATATGAAAAATTATTGTTAAGATGATCTTGATTAATTGCTTCTCTATCCTTGTAAAGAACAATGCATAACAGCAACAAAAAATGAAAAAATAATTTTCTTATAACTATTGTGGAAACAACATTTGCATTTAAGTGAGGTCAAATTGATTATTTCCAATAACAATTTAATAAACAATTTCTTAAATTATGATATTACACTGTGGTCTTTTTAAATTTCTTCATTTCTTTTTTAAAAGTTACCTATTTCTATTGAATCTATATTTATGAAATCAAGTGGTGTTAATAAACAAGCAATTACTTTTCAAAACTTGACTGTTTTCAAGACCTAGAACAAAAATCGTTACTTTTAACTGACAGAAATAAAACTGAATTATTACATATTTAAGTAAATAATAGGTATAGAATATTTTTAATATAGAGATGCATATACTGGAAGCTAGATATAGTCAAAGGGACGTGGATAAACTAGAGTCCGGGAGCTAGCTTGTTCGCTAGCAGCTTGGTACTTGGTGGTTACTACCTATTTCCCCAAGGAGCAGTGTGCAAATCATAGAAAAACATATTAGTTGGTATATATTAGTTTGCTTGGGCTTCCCTAACAGAATATTACAGACTGGGTGGCTTAAGCAAGAGCCATTTATTTTCTCCCAGTTTTGGCGGCTAAAAGTCCAAAATCAAGGTGCTGGCAGGGTTGGTTTCTGGTGAGGCCTCTCTTCCTGGCTTGCAGGCAGCCACCTTTTCACTGTGTCCTCAAGCTGTCTGATCTTGATGAAGGTACAGAGAGAGAGAGAGCAGAGAAAGAGAATCTGCTATTTCTTCTTTTTTTATTAAAATGACACCAGCTCTACTGAATTACATCCCCACCCTTATAACCTCATTTAACCTAAATTACCACCTCAAAGGTCTTATCTCCAAATACAGTCACTAAGAGTTCAAGCTTCAACCTCTTAATTTTAAGGTGACACAAATGAGTTCATAACAATTGGTACAATTTTAGGGGGTCAGCATTTATTCCAGATAAGTGCCCAAGCCAATGATGTTTTCAGTCACCAATGGGCCACATTAAGTGAATAAACTGTAGATTTGAATAGTAAACTGAGAACTACTTTCACGTGCTGTTTCCAAACTCTTAAATTTATTTCCACTTGAGTAGTGCCATTTATTGAATCTTTGACAATGAATTGCAGCTTCTTAGTTAGCAATAATTTTTTGGTTAATCATATTTTTCCATAAAAAGTGGATATTTGATGTGCTTAAATCTGAATTCTTATTTTTAGAAAAAACTGTGATTTTGGCTCTGTGTTCCTTCCAATTCCATTTTCAAAGACTATACTTATATTAATACTTATATTCACTACTGTGTAAAATATATATAGGAAGCAAAATTTTTAAATGCTGTTGGGCTAGGGACAGTGGCTCATGCCTGTGATCCCAGAACTTTGGAAGGCCTAGATTGAGGCATTGCTTGAGGCCAGGAGTTTGAGATCAGCCTGGGCAACATAGTGAGATGCCATTGCTACAATAAATTTTTAAAAATTAGCTCAGTATGGTGGCATGTGTCTGTAGTCTCAGCTACTCAGGAGGCTGAGGAGGGAGGATACTTGAGCCTAGGAGTTCAAGGCTGCAGTGAGCTGTGATCTCACCACTGCACTCCAGCCTGGGTGACAATGTGGGACCCTGTCTCTTCAAAAGACAAAGTAAAATAAAATAAAGTAACAAATATGCCTTTTATATTACCTATTTCTTCAGACTCCATCTTCTAATAAAACACATAGAAAATGCATTGAGTACAAAGTTTTAATGAATTACCACGTTTTTAACTAGCTGTAGCTACAAATTATTCTCTTTTCATCTTTCTAAGAATTTTAATTTTGAAGGCCTCTGGATGACTGTCTAGGTTATGTTTTTTTATTATCTATAAATTTATTATATTTATGTTTTTGACATTTCAATATTGTTGCACCAAGAAACATTCAAAATATTGGGAGAGGATATAGGAAAAAATATGAAGAAAACGGATTGTAGTCATAGAGCTGTAAAATATACAGGTATAAGGAATCACAGTGAACTTTTAGAACTTGAGAAATTTTTTTACAAAGACAATGTCTTGTTAGTTGAACTTATAGAAAGGAGAGTATTTTAATAGATAAGAAAGTAGTTGAGCAAAATATTCCTATTTTTTTCCACCAGGAGTAACAGAAAATATATGATATTCTGAGTTAATTAAGTTTTGTTTAAAACTGAAAACATGTATAATTTTTTAAGAGAAACCTAAAAATTCTGTTGGTGTACATTTTTATATGTGATTTTTCAACAAAAATTAAATTTTGAAAGTATCACTTAAGGCTGGGCACTGGGCCTCATGCCTGTAATCCTGGTACTTTGGCAGGCTGAGGCAGGTGGATCACCTGAGGTCAGGAGTTTGAGACCAGCCTGGCCAACACGGTGAAACCCTGTCTCTTCTAATAACACAAAGATTACCCGGGCATGGTGGTGCATGCCTATAATCCCAGCTACTCGGGAGGCTGAGACAGGAGAATCACTTGAACCTGGGAGGCGGTGGTTGCAGTGAGCCAAGATCGTGCCACTGCACTCCAGCCTGGGCAACAAAGAGTGAAACTCTGTGTCAAAAAAAATATATCATTTAAATAACACCAATCTATCTGCGTATCATTTTGATGAAATAACTGGTACTGGACTTGCCCTGCCAAGTGTACAAGTGTAAAATTTGACACAATAAATAAGAGTACTGTTCAAGTATTGGAAAACAAACAGCATATGACTGTGATCTTTTGCATAAGTAAGCTGCTTATTTTTTTGCCTAGAGTCACTCTATGGACTACTACACAAAGAAGAGAAACCCGAGCAGAGCAACTCGGTTTTGGCATCCACCTGCTTAGCAAAGCCTAACATCATTTAAAGGACAACAACAATATCCAGTGAATTGGTAACATAAAACATGAGGTAAACTATTTATTCAAAGATTACTAGATATGCAAAGAAGCAGGAAATATGACCCATAACTAGGGGAAAGTTAATCAATTAAAACAGCATTAAATGACAAAGATAAAATTATTAGATAGTTGTATAAAAGAGCTATTACAAATACATTTAAATATTTGAAGGAAAATCAAGTCGGTAATAGAAATGGATGATATAAAAATAACAAAATGCAATATCTTGTACTCAAAAATACAGTATTAAAAGTAAAAAATAAATCACAATATAGTCAGTTTAGTATCTCCAGAAAAAAAAAAAGATTAATGAACTTGAAGATAGAACCTACATAAGTAGATTCTACCAAGCAGAAACTGCCAAGAATCTACGTAATCTATAAAACACAGAAGGAATAAAAGGCAGAAAAATATTAATAAAAACATAGTCTGATGTGCATAGTATTAAACAGATTCATATAAATATTGTTGAACTGCTTGGAGAGAAGAGGAAAATTGGAGCAGAACAATATTTAAAGAGAATGATTAAATTTCAAAAAATTGATACAAATATAAAGATAAGATTATTAAAGTTTTAATAATGAAGACAGTATGCTTTCAGCATAAAGGTAAGCCAAAAGCAGATAAACAATACCCAAATAATAGCTCAGAAATAGTCCATATTTCTACAATCACTTGATTTTCAGTCAAGCCACTAAAGCAAAAAGATAAAATTGATCAAATAGACTTCCTTACAATTAAAAAATTCTGAGAATTAAAACTCCAATAAAGAAGGTAATAGACAAGCCAAAAATTAAGGAAATATTTGTAAAATATATTTCAGACAAGATACTTGGATCTAGAACATATAAACCCTACTTATAAGTCAATACTAGTAAGACAAATGACTCAATTTAAAAAATAGACAGAGAACTTAGATAAGCATTGTACATAAAGTATTCAAAATTACATGTCATCAAGGAAATTCATATTAAAACCATAATGAAATACTGTTATATATCCACTAGAATGGTTAAAGTGTAAAAGATTGACACCATCAAGTTACTGACTATTAGAAGCAACCAGATATGCATATCTGGTGAGAATATACACTGGAAAAACAACTTTGTAAATCAGGTTTGGCAATTTTTTTGAAGTTAAACACACACCTGCCATATGACATACCAATTTGGCTTCTAGCATTTTTCCCAAGAGAAATGAAAACATATCGGTACAAAAAATACTTGTACACAGATGAGCATATCAGCTCTATTCATAATAGTCAAAACTGGAGATGACTCAAATGTCTATGAAAATGAGAATGGATAAACAAATTATTTTATAGGTACATAGTTGAGTATGCAAAAATAAAAAGTAGCCAAGCTATTTATGTACATGACAGCATGTATAGATCTCAAAAACATTAGGTTGAGTGAAAGTAGCCAGACAGAAAAGAGTGCATGCTGTATGATTTTATTTATTTGAAGTTCTAAAGCAGAAAAAACCCATAAATATATGGCTAAAGAAACCAGAACAGTCTCTATTGTTGAGGGTGGAATTTTCTTGGAAGTCCCTTAAGTGATTTTTCTGAGGACATGAACTTGCTATATACCTTAACTGACAGTCAATGCACATGTAAGCAATTGACAAAACTCACAGAACTGTACTGTATCATGCACATACATATGTATACACACATAGGCAAACATTTTAATACATGTGTCAACATATAAATTTGGTATATTTAATACAATTTATTTTTTTATAATTCTGAATAAAAATATTAGCTACAAGAATATCTATTACTTCTTTTAACACCACAATCTAAGTCCTTAGGTCCTTCATTACCAATCAGAAATTTAAAAAAAATTCTTTCCAAACTATAATTTATTTATCTCATACAATTAAATAAGCGAATCCAATCAAACCAAACCAAACAAAACAATGAGGAGAGAGGAAAACACACCATATTTTCCATGGGTGCATTGCATTCATACATTTTTTTCGACTACACTGGGCAGTATGCTCTTTTCCTATTACTGCATTCTTCTCTTCTCAGTGATCAAAATGAAGATTTGGAAAAAAAAAAACACAGAAGTAGATCTTGACATTAGAGTTGCCATTCAGTGAAACAGGTTTTATTTTATTTTATTATTTTTTCTGTGGATTTTCTTTCATTATGAATTTCAATAGTTTTGGGGGTACAGATGTGTTTTGGTTACATGGATGAGGTCTTTAGTGGCAAATTCCGAGATCTTAGTGCACCCCTCACCCAGCAGTGTACACTGTGCCCAATATGTAGTCTTTTATCCCTCACCCCCTCCCAATCTCCTCCCCACCTGGAGTCCCCAGAGTCCATTACATCACTCTCTATGTCTTTGCATCCTCATAGCTCAGCTCCCACTTATAAGTGAGAACATGCAGTATTTAGTTCTCTATTCCTGAGTTACTTCACTTAGAATAATGGCCTGCAACGAACTCAAACAAATCAGCAAGAAGAAAACAAATAATCCAAATAAAAAGTGGGCAAAGGACGTTTCTCAAAAGAAGATATACAAATAGCCAACAAACACATAAAAAAAACATCACTAATCACCAGGGAAATGCAAATTAAAACCACAATGAAATACCACCTTACTCCTGCAAGAATTGCCATTACTAAGAAGTTAAAAAAAAAAGATATTGGCATGGATATGATGAAAAGGGAATACTTTTACACTGCTGGGGGGATGGAAATTAATATAACCACTATGGAAAATAGTATAAGAGTTCCTTAAATAAATAAGAGTAGAGCTACCATTCAATCCAGCAATCCCATTACTGGGTATTTACCCAAAGGAAAGAGGTTTTAGAAATTAGTCAATTCTGAGTGTAATGTATTCCTCCCTGTTCTTTCTGCCTATGGTAGTATTTCTGAAATGGTCTGGAATAGCTATCTTCAAATTCAAACCTTGGTGAATAGTGAATGACTTAAATATATTAACTTAGGAATATCTTAGCAGATTCTTTCATTAGGTTAAGCCTGAATCTATCATATGTAATTTATTCTATTAAATATTGTATGTCATCAGTATATATTCATATCATATTAATATTATACAGCAAATGGTAAATAAGTAAATGGTTGCTAAATGCCTTCCTGAATAGATAAAACAGTCCTAATACAACATAACCCTTCAATATTATCTTAGAAACTTCTCTCTAAATTCTTGTGGCTCTTCTAAATTTTCTTGTCCTTCATTGTTCATGTTACTTGGGAGCATGGTGATTGGCTGTTGTATTTGAGAGCCTGGAAGTTTGGAAAGAGAAATTGATAATTAAGTTATCATAGTCACAAAGCTTGTTGGCATTAAAATTGATCTGGCCATTCTCTTTCTGCAACAAAAAATCATTTCAATAAATATCATTTCTCCCTCAGATAGTAGCATATTTCAATAGTCTAAGTGGCACAATTAAAAATATACCTCAAAGCAACTTAGTATCAGAGAAAAGTGACATATAAGTGGAAAATCTGGAGGATGAAGACGTAATATAGATAATGGAGAGATGGTGAGATGATGAGAGTAATGGTACGTTGGCAAAAAATCAAACAGAATGTACAGATCCTAACAAACAAGGCAGAGAGCTGGAAATGATAAGGCAGGACTAGATCAAAATTGCATTGCTTCTGGTGCTAAAAATAGAAAGAGTTTATAAAGAGGTAGTTATTGACTGCTGAAATATTACTTGACTGTTACTATATTGTTAGTTCCACATAAAAAAGGTTTTAGAAAAATATTAAAATGTGATGAAATAATGAACTACAATTATTTATGGAAATTCCCCAAATTGCAAGTCATAAAAATTCAATTTCATAATAGATAAAATATCCTGTTTAGAATATACTTATAACATCTTAATTTTTAAGTGCTTATTAGATTTGCATGTAATATATGAACACAGCATAAATGAGAGATCACACATTATTTTAAAGTCTGCTTTCTTTTTTCTGCTTTAGTTAAGTCTTTTATTAAGATGTCAAAGTAACCAATGATTTAATAATTTACTATATTTAAAATGTTTTCTACTAAAACTTTATGGTTCATTTAACACTATTTCAAATTGTGTATCTATAAAATTATTTTCCATAATAAAAATTCTGTACATTTGCACTTTGACTTTAAGAGTGTTTGCCGTTTGTTCAGTTTTTGAAATATTGTACCCTTTAAGAATATAGAGTACCTGCAAACAGTTGCTATATCTACAAGTAGCTGTACATTTCCAGCTGTTTTATACAGCATGTCTTTATTTTTTAATATGCACACAAATGAATTCCTTTTACAGTAAAAATCACACGCTTTCATGTAGACACTACATAGCCTAAAATAAAAAGAGTTCCTTGCTGTGAAATAGAGACATAAAAATATGTTAACTGGGAGTTATTGTAAAGTTATTTTTTCTAAGCAATATTTTCTTGCCATAATTACTTTTGCTACATCAACCAAACCAACTTAGAATCTCAATCTTTATAAGAAAAATAAAATAAAACATTAATTTTGTAAACTGGAAATGATAATAAAGCCAATTTTATCCTTATAAAAATATACTACAATCTAATTTCCTCTAGTAGAAAGACTAGATTGAAAATGTCAAAGACAAATATTATTAAACTAAATCCAGACATGGTAGATTTGAAAATAAGTTACTGTATTTAATTATTTAGAAATATAATCAATATTAAAAAATAATCTCCTGCCAAACAAAGATGAAAATGTTGAGTTAGAGCAGTTATTACTTTCCCAAAAAAAAAAAAAAACCAAAAAAAAACTCCAGAGCTGAAAATTATACGGGAAAGAGAAAATGTAAACTAAGAATACAACAAAAGAATGATTCTATATGTTTTATAACATGAATATCAAAAGTGGTTTAAACAGGAGTGTGGGGCCTCCACTTTCAGCTGTTTGATAAGCTTCATATTTTGAAAAAACTTAAAATTTAAAACCAACTTTTAAAATATACTTACATATTCTTAATATATTACAACAAACAGTCTACTAAATGAATAGCTAAACTCTCAAAAAAAAATAATTGCTAGAGAAATCTCTAGGGTGCAAAAAATAGCAAGTGTTTGAAACCAGTAACTGAGTATTCAAATGCTAGTAGTATTTACCAGTATCAGAAATGTTGAGCCTTGGGTTCTAGTTGCAGTTGTTTGAGAAAAGAGAAATGCATAAATACCATTTATAGTGGGGATTGTACCATTGCACAGAAACAGGATCTTCAAAGGCTATACTCTGATGTGAAGACAGGAGTGAAATTTACCTGGCATTAAAAGGATACAACTTGGTAAACTGTTGCACATAGGAATGTCCTTTCATCAATGAGTATTGCCCTGGGTTCATAGTTTAGAGGAGGTTATTCCAACCTGTGGAGCAAGGAAAATCACATGGCCAGTGGGACTGAATCACCAAAAATCCATGCTACATCTAGATCACATTCTAAAAGTCAGGACCCCCAAATCCCCTGCCTAACACCTATAAGGCTGCAATCAGGACCTTTCAATGAGCTCCTTACCTGGTTCCATCCTCTCAAGGAAGAGCCCACCATCAGCACACATTATCCCTAGGCTGGCAGCTTAGCCAAGAAATGCTGGTTCTCGGCTAGGCTTGGAGATGAGGTGAGGTTTAGGGAAGTTGAGACATATGTGCTGCTCTGTTTTGTAGTCCATAGGATTGTGTACACGATACTTCTGGTTATGGAACACCACTGGGGCCTGGAAGAAATAAGTGGACTGCAGCAGACCAGAGTCCTACATTTGTGCCCTTACCCCTGACACACAGATGTTAAGTGATGCACCTAGTCTCAGGACCTATTCCAGCTTGTGAAATGATTGGCCTCCATAGGAATTAAAATCAGAAGCTTACACTATCAAAATGCAAATGGACACTATGTGAGTAGCATAAGGAGCACCAAGAGCACTATCTCTATGTGTTCCTATATGGGTAGTACCTGAAAATGGCTGGACACAGAAAAAGAAATCTCTGGAAAAATGCAATTCTTCCTCCCCAGTAATGAAAAGATGAGCACCCCTCCACCCCAGCAATCAAAATAATTTTATGTCATAGGTTCTAAAGTAAAATTAAATATAAAAAACCCTTAATGTTTTACTTTTTATATATTATAATTCCTTTGGCTTTCCATCCAGTAATGTGTTTTATAGTCTGAAAGGTAAAAATGGTTTTTATGTTTTTAACTGTTTGAAAATAATCAAAGAAGGATATTTTTGGACTTGAACATGGTGTGAAATCCACATTTCAGTATCTATACGTAACGTTTTATTAGTATACAGCTTCTCTGGCTCTACATTGTCTCTGGCTGCTTTTGCACTACAGCCTCAGAGTTCTGGGAACCAGAACTGTCTACGCGGACACTTGACCTAGACAGAATGCAAATGACACCCTTGTCTACATTAACATGACTTGCTATTCCGCTGTCTTCATTAACATTCCTTTGCTGTCCCAGGACATTTCTGTGCAAGCGAATGGTTTGGTTGTTCATTATAGAATCTGGAAGACCCATCAATTCTTCAAAGAGAAGAATCAACAAGCAGTTTGTCCCCTAAGATCCTTTGAATTATTTACTCAAATCCTTGCCCTGCTCTTCTCCCCAATTCAGGACTGTCATATTGTCATTCTTCCCTAATCCTAATCAAAGTCCAACATTAAAGGCCCACCATAAATCACATTTCCAATTCTCAGCAAATTCAGACCTTACCTTCCCCCATCTGAGATACTGCCAAAGCTTTGTGGAAGTGGCATTCTCCCTTACCGTTGTAAGCAATAAACTCAGCTTTGCTTTATCAACAGATTGTGTTGGTGATATTTAGGGAGACAGCTTTCAACAATTTAGTAGTTGCCATAAAGACCATATGGCCCATAAAACCTAAAAGATATACTATTTGGCCCTTTACAGAAAAAGTTTGTCAATCTTTGTTTCAGATGAATATTAGTCCCATTGTAATTAAAATGTCCAATTGAATCTCGTATTCAAAATGTGTTATTGTTTGTTTACTGCTGACAATAAGAGTCTCTTTCCTTGTGGATTACAAAGTAATTTCTGGCAAAGTGGTAGACAGCTGGGATGCACCTGGACTATATGCATATAAAAGAGAACCTCTAAATCTGGTTTTAAGAACAAAGGTGAAACAGTCACCTAACTTTTATCTGGGCGACCTCTCCTCATTTTTTCCTGCAGTGCAGAATTTTTAGTAAATGGCAAAATCATATGTCTAAACATTCTAAGAGTATGATGTTATTTCTGCCAAAATTTGGTGCAGTCTTAGCAAGTTTTGGTGCCAAACCAACACCAAATGTGGCAAAGTAGGTTACAGGACAAGAATAGAGTTTGCATATAATCAAGGCCCTTGATATCTGACTTTTATTTGCTTCTGTGGGAATATATGAAAATATTCAAATGAGCACAAACAATATTTATTCAGAGCTGCCTATATATTCAGAGCTGGCTATAGCAAGGGAGTCAGCCACCATCATTTGTATTTGGCAGAGACTCAAACACTGTCAGGGGAGTGGAAACATTTTGTATTGAAAAAAAGAAGGCTCAGGTATGCTTTGATTAGAAGTTGTTGGCAGGAGGAAGCTGGATTTAGGTTAACTAGAAACGGGGCATATTAGTTGACTGATATGGGGAACATATGTATATATTTTTTTCCAAGGATAGATTCTGAGTTGGAGGCAGGAGCAAACAATTAGGAAGCTGGCAGTCATTGACACATCCTGACTGTTTGGACCATTGCTGTTGCCCTTGTGTTTTACATTCCTGGTCTGGTTGCTACAGAGATTGTGGGTCAGAGTGTTTCCATATATGGTCTAGTCATTGTTTTATAAACAGATTTTTATTCCTCCCTTTCTCTTCCACACTGAGACAAAATTCCACAGCAAAATTTAATTCTGAACTGTTTGCTTTTCTTCAAAAGTTTTATTATTTAAGAGTAATCACAGTCTGCAATTCTGGGCTTGTTATTGAGCCACTCTTAACCCTTCCATTCTTAAAAATAAAAAGATGCATTTAAAACAATTTTTTTCTACATGTCTTATTTATATATTTGGTCCAGATTGATTTTCTATGCTTATTTTTCAGTGCAAGGATCAAGAGGGCAGAGAACAATACATTCTGAGTTATATTTTAAAACTGTTGTGGTCCTTGAGCTATAAAATAAGTTGTATTTAATTTGTCATTCTAGAGATAGGTCAAAAGTTTTTTGTTTGTTTGTTTCCTTTTTTGATGCCTCCCAGTATTGTCATGTCCTGAATTATCTAAAAGAAAATCTGAAAACCAAAACAAAACACGTCTCCAACTGTAGGAAGATGAGGTTTAGGAAGGGATAAAATTCCTATTCGCCTCCCTTAAATATATTCAGATGAAAATGCAAAAACACAGAAATATATTGAGTGGGAAAAGTGAATATTTGAGAAGAATACTCAGATACCGTGAAAAAGGCCAAAAAGTTCAAAACCAAACACTAACATCTTTAGAGGAGGTGTAATTCCCAATCCCTCTACTAGTTCATGTAGATAAATTATAACTATTGAAAAACCAAGAAAAGTAAAAAAAAAAAAAAAAAAAAAAAAAGAACAAAATGCAGTCTGCCCATCAGAACACTGATGACATGAATATACCACAGGAAACTGAAGACTGTACTCCTATTCTTAAAAACACCTTTGTACCAATTCCTGATAAGTTTTCTGTTTCTCTTCTCTTAAGATCCAAGAAAATGAGCTATCAAATTGCCTTAATGTAAAATTAAGCTCTCAAATTATTCTTACTAAAGTCTCAGAACCTTTAGGGGAGTATGTTGTTGAAATAATGGCCAATTGTTGCTTTTCATCTTCACTAAATTAAAAAAAAAGTTTTCATAGAAGAAGTCCATTTTACTGACATTCATTCTTTAATGACTATCTATACACCAATATAAAATAGATTATAGTGACTTCCTTCTTCAGATTAATTGAGATAATGAAGGATCATTTGTGTAAAAATAAAAAACAAAATTAAATGTTTTTAGTCCAGCAAGAAGCATTGAAGAGATGCTATATTTATATATATGTAAAATTAAGAAGCTCTATTTTAACATGTGAGTTATCCCAGCTTTACAGGAAAAAAGTTGATGCCAAAAAATAGAAGTATTTAAATTTTTTGTGCTGTTGTTAGAAGAAAAATATTCAGTGATTTCTAGTTGCTAAGTCATGTTTGTTTGGAAAAAGAAATCCCTTTAAATAAACAAGATACATATGGTACAAGTATGAAATATATGGTGAGTTTACAGTTTAATATTTTGACTAGATGGGTTTTTTTGATATCTAGTTACAAATTAAAATGTGACATTTAATGCCTAAGTATGAAGTTAAAATTTATATGAATTTGACTTTAAAATCATTATTCTGGTTTTCATATAAATGTTTTAAGCTGGAAAAGAGAGATTGGGAAATAGAAAATAGCTACTGGCCAAGAGATGCAAGATGGCCTGAAGCCAACCTGAGGAGTCAAATTATAACTATTGAAAACAAAACATAACAAAACAAAACTGTCCACTGGAATGCAAAACTAAAATTTTGGCATATGGCATATTTTACTTTATTCAAATATGAATGTATTTACCAATAGATATTCCACCAAAAAGGTAAGCTATTAAGTAGCTATAATTATATAAAAATGTATTATTCATAATTTTATTTATTTATAATTTATTCCTATGAATTATAATTGCCCAAATGTGACATAAAACATAATTATACTTGAATTTGGATAAAATATATTTTGTATAAAATGCTTATAGTAGGACCAAGATAATTTGCAAGTTGTACACGTGTTAAAGAGTTTTTACTTAAAGGTTTTGGGCATGGTTCAAAAGTGTAATATGTAACTGCCTGATGAGTTCTTTCTGCCCACTGCACCAAATCAATCCACTAAGACATAGCATTACAATAAAGAATGAGTTTAATTGACATGCAGTTGGCCATGCCACATGAGAGACAGTTATTACTCAACTCAGTCTCACCAAAGGCTTGCACGTTAGGGGTTTTTCAAAGATACTTTCGTGGATAGGGAGCAAGAGTGTGGATGCTGCTCATTTGTTGCAGATGCAATTATAGGAGTGTGAGAAATGGTCCTCCTGTGCTGAGTCAGCTTCTGGGTGGGAGCCACAGGACAGGTTGAATCAAAATCCAGGTGAAACCACCCAGATATCTGAAATGCAACAGCCTGAAAAGACATCTCAAAAGACCAGTCTTAGGTTTTACACTAGTAATGTTATTAATAATTACAGGAAAAATTGGGGAGGTTACAAATTTTATGGCCTCCAGAATAATGGCTGGTCATCATTTAACCATGTCTACAACTTAGCAGAATTAGGCCCCTCTCATAATCCTAACATTGTGATCTTTCATTAATTTAACAAAGGTGTTTTACTTTTGGGAAGGGCTATTATCATCCTTGCCTTAAGGTTAAAGCAAGAGTGAGCAAGTTATAGCTTGGAGGTTAGAAGCAAGATGGAGTCAACTATGTCAGATTTATCTTACTGTCAAAATTTTTTCATCCAATTTAAAACATAATTTATTGTAGCTAATTTTCGTGTTTTGGTTAGGTCATATCGGGGGAACCCACCCCCAACATTTCAATGTAGGTTCTTTCTATTTTCCATAAGTGTAGGCTGGTTGAGAAATAAAGAGAAAGAGTACAGAGAGGAATTTTACAGCTGGGCTGCCTGGGGTAACATCACATATCAGTAAGACTGTGATGCCCACCTGAGCCTCAAACCAGCAAATTTTTAATTAAGGGTTTTAAAAGGGGAGGGTGTGTAAGAACAAGGAGTAGATCACATGCTTCAAAGGGCAAAAAGGAGAACTACTGATAAGGGTCTATGTTCAGTGATGCATGTATTGTCTTGATAAACATCTTAAACAACAGAAAAGAGGGTTAAAGAGCAGAGAACCAGTCTGACCACAAATTTACCAGGGCTGGGTTTTTTCCCCACCCTAGTAGGCCTGAGGGTACTGCAGGAGACCAGGGCGTATCTCAGTCCTTATCTCAACCACATAGGACAGACATTCCCAGAGTTGCTCTTTATAGACCTCCCCGCAGGAATGCAATCCTTCCCCAGGGTATTAATATTAATATTCTTTGCTAGGAAAAGAATTTAGCGATATCTTCCCTATTTGCACATCCATTTATAGGCTCTCTGCAAGAAGAAAAATATGGCTCTTTTTGCCAGACCCTGCAGGCAGTCAGACCTTATGGTTGTCTTCCCTTGTTCCCTAAAAATCACTGTTATTCTGTTCTTGTTCAAGGTGCACTGATTTCATATTGTTCAAACACACGTTTTACAATCAATTTGTACAGTTAACACAGTTATCACAATGGTCCTGAGGTGATGTACATCCTTAGCTTTTGAAGATAACAGGATTAAGAGATTAAAGACAGGCATAAGAAATTATAAACGTATTATTTGGGAGCTGATAAATGTCCATATTAAAATGAAATCTTCACAATTTATGTTCTTCTGCCACGCCTCCAGTGGGTCCCTCCATTTGAGGTCCCTGACTTCCCGCAACAAGGTCATTTAAAATTTCTAATCTCTTCTGTAAAATGTTAATTTTTATAGCATTAAGGTACAAGTATTTGTAATACTTCAAAAGTTTTTGAGAAATTGAATAGCTAGCATGTGCTTACAATTAAAATAAATATACAATAAAGATATAAATGTGTGTCGTGTGTGTGTGTGTGAGAAATAGTTGAATTTTAGCAAAGTGTAAAAAGTAGATTTTGGGTAAAACTTTAGGTTCCTGTATATGAATCTGTAGTTCTTTACTAATCACAGATAATTCTTAGACATTTAGTATTTCCTTGGTTCCCCTGAAGAGAATTTAAAAAATTTGACTGGAAATAAGTCATGAGAATACTAATTGAGAAAATCATTTGTCATTACATGCTCTAAATTTTGGCATAGCAATGCATTACCTGACAGAAGTTTAGAAATATGCCACATATATTTTAAATGAAGTAGAACTTGGAAGTTTCAAAAAGGAGCAAGATATAGTTAAAAAAAAAAAAATAGAAGATCAAGACAGGCTAAATGTAATTAATACTAAGTAGTTAGCAATATAAAAATGCATAAGTTCCAATATTACTAGAAATAAATCAATATGCAGAAGTATTGGTTTATTCAGCCAGAAAAAATTATATATATGAATCCTGTTCATTTAAGTATGTATTAACTCATCACAGATGGACTAGAGATTGGTGAAGTTAAATTATTTTAAGTAATTTTTAAATTACTTAAATTACAATTAAATTAAATTGTTTCTATTATTTCAGATAAAGAAAACTTTTCTCTATTCTAATATCTGACAGCTCCCTTCAGGAATAATAGAAGAGTCAAGCTTTTATCATTTAGAAAAACTGTAAGTATTTAGAATGCCATTGCCCTGAAGTTGAGAGCAAACTGAGTCAATAAACTAAATTATTCAACAGTTAATTCTACCTGTATTCATACAGATTAAGAACAAATAATGATAGCACAAATCTTATTCAAAGGCTGGGTGCGGTGGCTCACACTTGTAATCCCAGGACTTCAGGAGGCCAAGGCAGGTGGATCACGAGGTCAGGAGATAGAGACCATCCTGGCTCACACAGTGAAAGCTTGTCTCTACTAAAAATACAAAAAAATTAGGTGGGTGTGGTGGCGGGCACCTGTAGTCCCAGATACTCGGGAGGCTGAGGCAGGAGAATGGTGTGAACCTGAGAGGCAGAGCTTGCAGTGAGCAGAGATTGTGCCACTGCACTTCAGCCTGGGTGACAAAGCAAGACTCTGTCTCAAAAAATAAATAAATAAATAAATAAATGAATCTTAATCAAATGTAGTACAAATTAGAGAAGATAATACCAGAAAAATATTTGAACTTTATTAATTATGCTGTTTGATTTAATATTCTATATTTTTAAGTATTTTATTTAACTTTTAAAAAACAAAAAGTAATGAATTACATCAATTTTCTTAGGGAGCTAGATTTTTAGTATAAAGCAAAGGAGAAATATTTATATGTAAGAATTTATGCACTTATGGTACCAGGAATTAGGAATATCACTATGAATGTGTGCATTTACAAAAATTGTCAATTAGAATTATACATTTTTTAACCTCTGTTCACAGAAATATCCTAGTATGAAAGATACCCATACAATGCACCCTAGTGAATAGATTTTGGGAAAAAAAATAGGCTAATTCAGTCTCTGGGTCTGAAAGATACAAAGTGAACCTGCTGCACTTTGTTGTATCATAAAGCAGTGAAGCTTTCAATGATTAATGGGGTTATGTTGAAAGGACACAGGAGTCAATAAAAAAGGGACTGCCACTGCCCAAAATTGAAGCAATTTGAGCATCCAAAGAAAACTACTAGGATAATTTGATTGACATGTAATAAATCTGAAAAATCATAAGTACATAAAAACCCAAACAGAAAAAGTTAAAAAAACTATTATAAAAAAGTAGCCAAGTTGAATGTATTTTTGTTGAGTTATTCAATAACTCTGGTATCCTTGACTCATGTAATGTACAAGGAAGAAAATAGAAGGTAAACATTATTACATAGGCATCTTTCTGCATCAATACATTTTCAACAGAATAACCAAATATGTGGTGATCTCAAGTAAAATCAAAATATTAAAAATTCAATTTAATATAGCTTGGTTTCCTTAAAAGTTAGATGATCCTAGTAATAAGAAAGTATGCAATTTTTCACCAAGTTCTGATGTTTTAAAAATTGTGTTTCCTAGAATCTTGTCAAGTTTTTAGATCTAGAGTTAAAAAAATAGACCTTTACTTATCTTAATAACTGATCAATGTGCGCAAGAGAACAATATTTTACTAGCTAAATAACAGTAATGTTTAAAACTTGAATCTTGTGGGCTGGGTGCGGTGGTTCATGCCTGTAATCTCAGCACTTTGGGAGGCCAAGGTGGGCGGATCATGAGATCAGGAGCTCAAGACCAGCCTGACCAACATGGTGAAAACCCGTCTCTACTAAAAATACAAAAAATTAGCCAGGTGTGGTGGTGTGTGCCTGTAATCCCAGCTACTCAGGAGGCTGAGGTAGGAGAATCACCTGAATCCGGGAGTCACAGGTTGCAGTGAGCCGAGATCGCGCCACTGCACTCCAGCCTGGGCGACAGAGAAAGACTCTGTCTCAAAAAAAAAAAACAAAAAACAAAAAAAACAAACCTTGAATCTTTGAATCTTGGGGGATAGACTAAGACAGTGATCATTCTCCTATTGAAATTAGAGGATTAGTAATAACAAAATTATAAGGTTCAATGGATCTATCAACTGAAGGATCACAGGGCTCATCAATTTGGAAATGAGAGCTTTATTTTTCATAAAAGGTTGCAGCCAATGAGACAGCCAGTGGGAGGGGATCCCCAGAGACAGTCCAACTGGCCTGCACACTGGGAGGAATGCACACTGGGTTGGAGCCACAGAAGTTTGAGCCATGTGCAGCAGAGAGTAGTCTGGCCTCTCCTCTTCCTGGATGGAATCTGGGATTCGATCTGTGAGGTGGCAAGCCCATGGGCAGGAAGCATACTCTTTTGCTTCACTAAGAGTCTCCGTTTCCCTTTTTTTTCCTTTTTTGCACAATAAATTCCATTTTTCTCGCTCTTCCAATTATCTACAAGCCTAAATTTTCATGGCCATGTGATAAGGACCCGTCTGTAGCTGAACTAAGGAAAAAGTCCTGCAACACCTTCAGGATGATCACCCCACAGGCTGGGAAGCTTAGCTAGGGCGTAAGCCGAGAGCAAGCACTTGGAGGGAGGAGTGAAGGTCACAGAAATTTATGCTGAGCATGGTGGCTGATTATACATAGTTAATAAGCTGTAGGAGAAGTGTGTTGATCTGTTTTTGTGTCACTATAAAAATACTTGAGTCTGGGTAATTTATAAAGAAAAGAAGATTAATAGGTGCACGGTTCTACAGGAAGCATGACATCGCCATCTGTTCCTCATGAGGACTTCAGCAAGCTTACAATCATGGTAGAAGGCAAAGGGGGACCAGGCTTATCACATGGTGAAAGTGGGAGTGAGAGAGAGACAGAGAAAGAGAGAGGAAGGGAGGGGGGAGGTACCACACTCTTTTAAACAACCACATCTTGAGTGAATTTAGAGCAAGAATTTATTACCGTGGAAGTGCATCATCTCATCAGGGATGCACCCCCATGACCCAAATGCTTCCTACCAGGCCCCATCTCCAACAGAGGAAAACATATTTCACCATGAGATCTGGAGGAGAAAACTATCCACACCATATCAAGCAATCATGAATATTTACAAAAAAAAAAAAAAAAAGAAGCATGCACTTGTACAATTGAACTTCCTGCCTTTTCATGGGTCACATGTTCAGAAAATGGCTGCATTAGCATGACCTGAGGGTGGAGTTTGCGGTCCACTCATGTCAAAAGGAGAGAATGAGGACACAAAAACCATCACTGCATCTTCCACAAGTCAGCGAAAACTAGTCTGGAGATGATTGTCAGTTCTTAGAAATACGATGCATTGTGAAACTGGTGAGCTGTCGCGACGAAACTGCAAAGAGGGAGGGGAAGCCAGGTTATGGCTTTAGATGACTGGCTGAAGGTGATAAAGGAATGAGTAGTCCATTTCTTGTTTTCCAGGGCTAGTCTCTGCTTACTCCTCAGGAATGAATTCTGGTGAGATGTTAAGAAGGAAGGGCACACTGAGGTGTGCCTCGCCTCCCATCCCATCATGGCTGCTTAGTTTGGAAGGTTTCTCTGGTGTCTCCTTGGTCAAGAAGGTGTCCATGAAGTCAGTTGGGAAACTGGGATTTGATTTTTATTTCTCGGATCCCATCTTCTACATAAACTAGGCTGTTAGCAGCATTCCTGTTAATAGCAAGTAAAGTTAATAGCAAGTAATAGCAAGTAAAGGCAATTGCCTTTAATAGCAAGTAAAGGCAATTGCCATGAGAAGGAAAGAAAAAAATCAGTCTTTCTATAGTCCAAGACCTCTCCAATATGTAACAATAAATGTAGAGTACAGATCCAAAGATGAGAAGATACAAGCCCAAGATTCCTTCAACCCATTTCAGGCCGTTGCCACCCAACATGTAAAATCACACTTTCTGTCTTGGTCAAATACTCCCTTAAATGTGAGCTACCAAACTGCCCAAACTGGAGGATATTAATATACAAAAAGGAATTACTGGGAAAGAATTTACTGGAGGAACCACACCAACATTGCTGTCAAAACGGTGAGCCTTCTTTAAATTGTAGAGGGCACATTTGTCCCTGAAAGCCTAAAGGAAACTGTATTTTTTCACAGCGCTCTGGCAATTAAACCAAAAAGTTAAAGAGGCATGCGTGTATGATAGACTGAAAGTCTGGAAAAAGCAAGTGGAGATGCAGACACAAATCTTCAGGATTCATGATACAAACTGATGAATCACTAAGTTAATATGGACAGCAGCGTGCATTTATCTTTGCGTTGCTTAGAATTGCAGTTTGCTGGTACTTGATAGAAAGACTCTCCTTCCCAACCAATCACCCTTCCTACCTCCTTCGATGTCTCTTAGAATGATAGTAGAGAATCACAATTCCTAAACAACCCAATTTATGAGACTGATGTGCTGCCTAATGCTCTAAGGAGGAAACTCCCAAACAATCTAATTTATTTATGGTTGCTATATATACAATCTATCTATCTATCTGTCTATCTGGTTGTAAGTGTATAGACTTATGCATGTAAATATGGGGAGAAATGATGAGGAAATTCTGTGTCTCCAGCCAATCAAAATACATTTTATGTGTTAAAAGATTAATAAGCTCATCTGAAAAATAAACAAACAAAACAATGTTTTATTCAATCAGTGTCATATTACCTAAACTTTTTGTAAAAAATAATGTAATTCTTTTTCTTTTCAAAATCAATCTAAATTTATTTCTAGATGTCTAAGTTTACCTATCTTCACTGTTACTCTTCTTAGTTTCTCTCTCTCTCTTTACACACACTGTCTCTCTCTTTCTGTCTCAATTGCTTTGAAAATAGACTTTTGAGTTTGTTTACTTGTGAGTCTAGGAATCTTCCTCCTCTGTGAATCCCAAAATAATTTATGGAAGGTTGTGTGTGTGTGTGTGTGTGTGTGTGTGTGTGTGTGTGTGTGTGGTAGGGAGCAGGGGATGGCAGAAAGAGCTTATTTGTCCATTCTTAGGCTGCTATGAAAAATACTCAAGACTGGGTAATTCATATAGGAAAGAGGTTTATATATATTATAATACATTCTATTTCATTCTGTTCTATTCTATCTCATTTTAGTGCTAGAAAAAGCAATTTGTTTTTACATAGCAAATATATTTCACCACCCAATGTATGAGTTACTACCTCTGAATGGAAGACACTGCCTTATTTGAATGTTTTGAGTGTTCAAATTTTGAACCATATACATAAACTATCTATTTAAAATATAAACAAGTTTATAATAACAATCCCAGAAGGAACTTGTTAGTATTCATTCTGATTATTTTCATATATAGTACCTTGCTAAGACAAAAAAAATTTAAAATTTACTGATATATGCAGAAACATATTACAAGCAAATGTCAATGCTCAGTAACTGAATAATAGTGAAATATGCATTTGAACTTTTAAATAATAGTAAAATAATTTACCAAATTAAATATGAAATTAAAAAATAAATCAGAGCTTCTTAAGAGTATATGAAGATCCCAGTATCATGCCATAAGTGTGGCAGAGATGGTTTTTCTAATATTTATTTTCTCTTTTATGATTTTAGTTCAACCTTAAATTTTAGCTCTGAAGATGGCCAGGCCTTATAAAAATTAATTTTCAGCCTCTCTCAGAGCAACATTTTGTCTTTTCACTAAGATCTGGCTAATCGTATTGAATAGATAGAGTGTGTGCCAGTTTTGTGTTGTATCACTAACTGGAATGTGTGCCCTCTAGGTTCATGGTTTCTCTCGTTGGGTTGGCTGGAACATGGATATCTTCATCCATGGGAATAAAGGTTACCTCCAGATTCCAGAACAAGAAGAAATAAGTGTGCAAGATCTCAGGCATCTTTCTGAACCACCAATTTGCACTTTCATGTGAGTAAAAAACAACTATTTTGCATAAGCCGTTGTATTTTGTTTTTAAAAATTCTGATTGGTTATTAACAGCAGCTTAATTTTTATTCCTACTTATAAAGTTGAAGCTTATTAAGTATAAGCACAACTCTTAAAACATATTTTGTTTGAGGCAAATTGAAAGAATAATATTTAAGTTGGATATAATTAAGCAATTAACAAATTTCTCATTTGTATTAAAAGAGAAAATAAGAGCATAATATACTTCATACAATTACTTTAACATTTAATGATTTAATCTATGAAATTTTAACATTGAAGTATTTGTCCATCGTTAACTTACAATAAATGTTAGCTTCTGTTACATGATCAACTGCAATAATCAAATTCTTTAATCTTGAACAACACAATTTATATTGCTTGTAAGTTACTTCGAGGAAGCATTAAAACCGATTTTAAAAGTAGCCAAAACTCTGCCGGTCTTGGTGGCTCACGCTCATAATCCCAGCACTTTGGGAGGCCAAGGTGGATGGATCACGAGGTCAGGAGTTCGAGACCAGCCTGACCAACATGGTGAAAGGCCGTCTCTACTAAAAATACAAAAATTAGCCAGGCGTGATGGTATGCGCCTGTAATCCCAGCTCCTCAGGAGGCTGAGGTGGGAGAATCACTTGAAACTGGGAGGCAGAGTTTGCAGTAAACTGAGATTGTGCCACTGCACTCCAGCCTGGGCAACAGAGTGAGACACCATCTCAAAAAACAAAAACCAAAAAAAATCCCACTTCATTTTGGAGCATTTAATTTGAACAAAAATATTCAAAGTACATTTCAACAAATACATTTTTAAACAATATGCAGTAACTATTAACAAATTGATGGTTACCTTTCTAGTTTTTAATGTTTTCATGTGAATATGTACATTTTCTTAATCTTTGGTTTACAAGGTGATACAGTTTATACATTATTTTCTTCTTCATGTACCTCGAATGTTCTCATATTACATATTCCAAATCATAAGTTTTAATAAAGCTACAGTTTCCTGCTATTAATCAACACTTTATTTGTACAATAGTCTATTATCGAACTTTTGAACCACCAGTTTTTGATTTTTTTTCAGAATGCTATAAACAATGATTCAAAATACCTTTCGTATGTAAACTTGCACACATTTCTATTTATTTGCTTCTGTTGAATTTCTAATAAAGGAAAATCTATGTCAAAGGATATAAACAATTTATAAAGATTCTTTATAAATCGGTAATAATTATTTAGCTCTCGAATTTTGGACCAATTTGTATCCTTGTAAACATGATATGAAGGTTTTTATTTCTTACACCCCTGCCAATATTGAAAATTATTTTTTGAATATTAGATAGACAAATGCTTTTTCGATTTAATATAATGAAACTCAAAGGTGAACTTCACATAGTTTATTACAACAGGTAGTAAAAACTGAATTAAATATTTGTAAGTCTCACAAAAGTACTTGATTCCTATATGTTCAGTGAATTCCACAGCCTCAAAGACAGAAAACATGATTGTTGCATCTTCTAATAATCTTTAATCTCTTCAAAATGGAATGCTGAAAAAACATTCACATAAATTAAATTATCCTGCCATCAATTTAGTGGATTTCACATTTACCATTATCAATATCAAGAAAGTGTTTCTAACATGATCAAGAAAAGCTTTTATCTTGTGATATGTAGGTTATTTTTGTAAAAGCATTTATTAATGTATTATGTATCTTTGACATCATTTTGGCTTCCATCTTTATAATTGACATGGTAGATTTTCAAGAATTTTTTTTGAGGTAAAGAAATAAAGCATAATTTAAAATTCTGTTTTCACTTTTATTTTTTAAAAAACAATGAGAATCTGATGGACATACTTTTAAGTTTTGAGGAAATACATTTGTTTATATTATAAAATCCTATGAGTTTTATTTTCAAAATAACAGTCACTAAGGAAACATACGATTTTCTTAATATATTTCAGCACTTTACCCACAAAAAGATAAAAAATCCATAAGTATGTATGGTCTCATCCAGGAAAGAAACTAGTTTAGTAATACCCCAGGATATAAATAAAATATTTCAACATAGACTCAATTTCCTCAGTTTCATCATTTGCACAGCAAACGTTTTGAGTATATCTTACAGAGGCACTTCATTTGCTTCCTGCAGTAAGTTTGATTATTCATCATTCTATAATTACTCAGAGATTCTTCTTCATTAAGCCACAAAGACTGCAAAATGAGAGACTTGAGTTGGTCATATATATTTGAGGTTTTTTTACACACACACACACACGCACACACACAAATGCACACACACATGCACACATACACATATATATGTTCAAAATACAAATTTGAGGTTATATATGTGTTCATGTGTGTGTGTATGTGTATGTGTGTGTATATATTTTATACATGTCTGTGTGTGTGTGTGTGTATATATATGTGTGTATATATATATAATATGTATTTTTTTTTTTGCTGAAATACCAGGTCCTTTGGTAAATTGGCTTATGTTACAAGTGTAGATCATACAGATTTAAAAGAAAAAAATTGAAAGATGTTTCCACTTGCTAGAGACATAGGAAATAGCGAAGTTGAGACTGAAAAGGGACAAGATACACTACTGCCCCGCTTGGTATTCTGCATAAGTAGAGCCTGAGACAAAAATTCCAAATGGATAAATAATTTTGGCGGTAAAGAGAACATGAATAGAGATTGAGAAAATGTTTATGTGGGGGAGTAAATGAAGTGTGTTTTATCAAGACAACTACCATTGGTTATGACTGAAACTTAATTCAGAGAGTAGTGAATCTGGGAGTCACTGGAAAACTCACCCAAATTGTTCCAGGAGAAGTGGAACTTAGTTACTCCTGTCAATCATTAATTGAGGGTTGCTTCTAGGGGAAATAATTATTGAGCATTTTTATTCTACCATAAGATCTAGGGAAAATATCTTGAGGAGAAAACAAACAAACAAAATAAACTCGACTAAACAAACAAACAAACAAAAATGACAACAAAAATGTTGGGACATAATTCTCTGAGTTTTTATTTGAGGCAGACAGGGAAGGTGGGACTGGTGATCCTTTCACACTTCGTTACACACCATACTGACTACAGCTGCATCCAGCTCCATAACATTGCAACAACTGAAGCTTTCTTTCATAAAATCAACCAGTCAGACCTAAAAAGAAAAATAGAACACTCTGACCACAAACATCCAGGCCATCAACATAAGGACTTTCCAAAAGACCCTCCCCAATGCATGTGCACTGTAGGATTGTAGCTTTCCCTAATCTAACATTTGCTTCATTTTAATAGTAAAAATCACACCAATGTGCAGAGATTTAAGATACTAATTAGACATGGGACACATGAAGAAGCACGATGGGAGATTGTGCAGGTGCCGCCAACAGACCACCAAAAACATGTACTCATATCAACTGGAGGAGGCCTAGAGAAGAATAAAAACCTAGGTTAGTTTGATTTTGGGGAGTAAGCTGTGGCCCAGGGAAAAGGTCAGACATGCTTATTGCCCATTAGGTAAAATATGGGTTCTCTAAGTTCTTGATACCCATCTGCAACATACTTCATTATGTGTGCATATGTCATCTAGCCCTCTTTACATCACTATGTGGGAATTAAGAGCTCAATGACCCAACACAAAATACCCTCTGGCTACTACAATTGCCATGACTAGTAAGCGGTCTGTATTAGTCTGTTTTCATGCTGCTATGAAGAAATACCTGGGACTAGGTAAGTTTTAAAGAAACGAGGCTTAAGTGACTGACAGTGCCACATGGCCGGGGAGGCCACGGGAAATTTACAATCATGGAGGAAGGGGAAACAAACACATTCTACTTCACATGAGAGCAGCAAGGAGAAAAATTAGAGCCAAGCAAAGGGGTGAGCCCCTTATAAAACCATCAGATCTCGTGAGAATTTACTCACTACCATGAGAATATCATGGGGCAAACTACCCCCAAGATATAATTACCTTCCACAGGGTCCCTCCCACAACACATGGGGATTATGAGAACTACAATTCACGATGAGATTTGGATGGCGATACAGCCAAATCATATAATTCCACCCTGGCACTTCCCAATACTAATGTCCTTGCATTTAAAAACACAGTCATGCCCTTCCAACTGTCCCCCAAATTCTTAACTCATTCCAGCACTAACTCAAAAGTCTAAGTCCAAAGTCTCATATGAGATGAGGCAAGTCCCTTCATGCTATGAACCTGTAAAATCAGAAGCAAGTTAGTTATTTCCTAGATACAGTGGGGGTACAGGCATTGGGTAAATACACTCATTCCAAATGGGAGAAATTGGCTAAAACAAAGAGGCTTACAGGCTGCATGTAAGCCTAAAATCTAAAAGGGCAATCATTTATCCTTAAAGTTTCAAAATGATCTCCTTTGCCCCATGTCTCAAATCCAGGTCATGATGATGCAAGAGGTGGGCTCCAACAGTCTTGGGCAGCTCTACTCCTTTGGCTTAACAGAGTACAGCCTGCCTCCTGGCTGCTTTCACAGCTGGCATTGAGTGTCTGTGGCTTTTCCAGGCACACAGTGCAAGCTATTGGTTGGGCTACCATTCTGGGGTCTGGAGGATGGTGGCCTTCTTCTCACAGCTCCACTAGGCAGTGCCCTAGTGAGGTCTATGTGTGGGGGCTTCAACCCTACATCTCCCTTTTACACTGCCCTAGCAGAGGTTCTCCATGAGGGCTCTGCCCCTGCAGCAAACTTCTACCTAGACATCCATGCATTTCCATGCATCCTCTGAAATATAGACAGAGGTTCTGAAACACCAATTCATGACTTCTGTGTACCTGCAGGCTCAATATACTACATGTAAGCCACCAAGGCTTGGGGCTTGCACCCTCTGAAGTAATAGCCAGAGCTGAACCTTAGTTCCTTTTAGCCACAGCTGGAGCTGAAGCAGCTGGGATGCAAGTCACCATGTCTTGAGGCTGCACAGAGCAGGGGGGCCCTGGACCCAGCCCATAAAACCATTTTTTCCTCCTATGTCTCCAGGCCTGTGTTGGAAGGGTTGCCCTGAACACCTCTGATATGCTCTGGAGACATTTTCCCCATTGTCTTTGCAATTAACATTTGGCTCCTTATTACTTATGCAAATTTCTGCAGCAAGTTTGAATTTCTCCCCAAGAAATGGGTTTTTCTTTTCTATTGCATTGTCAGGCTGCAAATTTTCCAAATGTTTATGTTCTACTTCCTCTTGAATGCTTTACCGCTTAGAAATTTCTTCTACCAGATACCTTGAGTAATCTCTCTCAAGTTCAAAGTTGCACATATCTCTAAGACCGAGACAAAAAGCTACCATTCTCTTTGTAAAAGCACAGCAAGAATCACATTTATTCCAGTCCCAATAAGTTCCTCATCTCCATCTGAGACCACCTCAGCCTGGACTTCATTGTCAGCATTTTGGTTAAAGCCATTCAACAAGTCTCTAGAAAGTTCCAAACTTTCCCACATTTTCCTGTCTTATTCTGAGCCCCCTTGAGCTGTTCCACCTCTGCCTGTTACCCAGTTCCAAAGTTGCTTCCACATTTTCAGGTATCTTACTGCAGCATCCTGCTCCCTGTACCAATTTACTGTATTAGTCCATTCTCATGCTGCTATGAAGAAGTACCTGAGAGTGGGTAATTTATAAAGAAAAGAGGTTTAATTGACTCACAGTTCTGCACGGCTGGGGAGGCCTTAGGAAACTTACAATCATGGCAGAACGGGGAAGCAAACATGTCCTTATTCACATAGAAGCAGCAAGGAGAAGAATGAGTGCCCAGCAAAGGGGAAACCCCTTACAAAACCATCAGATCTTGTGAGAAGTCATGAGAATTGCATGGGGAAACTGCACCCATGATTCATTTACCTCCTGCTGGTTCCCTCCCATGACAAGCAAGGATTATGGGAACTACAATTCAAGATGAGATTTGGGTGGGGACACAGCCAAACCATATAACTGTCCTTTGTCTCTGACCCCAAGAATCTGTGTCATATGCCAAGAACTATGAAACTTGCTAGCTAATTTTTTGAAATTTTGAGTAAAGTCTCATAATCTTCACATTTGTTGACAAGAGCCTGATGGATTATGCTATGCATTTAAGTAGATTAGGACTCTGACTTTTGGTAAAGAGTGTCTAGTGATAGAAAGAAATCTAAGCATAGGTGTAAAAAACAGAATTTTTAAATTCAAAAGAAAAATACACAACTTTTATACAATGTTACTGTACTGACTGAACAGTTCTGTATAGCATTCATATAATGTTACAGTGTAAAGACAGTGTAGTGGGTTGAACTGTGTCCCCCAGAGAGATATGTTATAACAAAAGCAATTAAGTGTAAGTAATTTATAACAGCCTGCTCCTACTTTCTCAAACCCTAGAAAATATAAGGGGTACTTGATGGGAATGTAATCCTGCATTTAAACAGTACTATATTGAGACCTAAATATTCTGTAGGATATTCTAAAGGATATCCCATAGAGTCCTTTAGAATATCCCATAAAATCCTTTAGAATATCCTACAGAATATTTAGGCCTCAGTACTATAATAGTTTTAACATAGGATTTTAACAATTTTAGCAATTTAACACAATCGTGTTTGATTCCTTCATTTATGTTTTATTTTACTTTTACTTCAGAAAAGCTGTTTCATCATATTGAATACCTAACAATTAGAATTAAAGTTTAAACTTGAAGAGTAAATGATTATGAGTGCTCTTTCTAGGGCAGCTAAAGAGAAAGATGTTTATTATTTACACAGGACTATTACATGCATAATAATGTGATATATTCTAATAATGTGATATATAGAATATATAGAATATATATCACATGATACATAGAATATATATGACTCACACATATATAGAATATGTATCACATGATATATATGTAGAATATATTATATCACATTATTATATATCATATATTACATATATATCACATGTTCAAAATGACAGCACAGAACCTTATAATGACTCTAAATGGAGAATATCCATTATGAACCAGTAACATAATAATTACTATTTGAAGTGAACCTCTTTTAAATTTTCACTGGGTTTTTCTTCAGAGGAAGAGTAAAAATGTCATTTGTCCTCAACCAAGCTCAAGTTAGTAACAGGCACAGCATAGATTTTTCTTAAGAATTATGCAGCTGGGCATGGTGGCTCACGCCTGTAATCCTAGCACTTTGTGAGGCCGAGGCGGGCAGATCACGAGGTCAGGAGTTCGAGACCATCCTGGCTAACACAGTGAAACCCTGTCTCTACTAAAAATACAAAAAATTAGCCAGGCATGGTGGCAGGCTCCTGTGGTCCCAGCTACTTGGGAGGCTGAGGCAGGAGAATGGCGTGAACCTGGGAGGCAGAGCTTGCAGTGAGCCGAGATCACGCCATTGCAAGATGAGATTTGGGTGGGGACACAGCCAAACCATATAACTGTCCTTTGTCCCTTGGGCCACAGAGCGAGACTCTGCCTCAAAAAAAAAAAAAAAGAATTATGCAATTTTACCATTTTCATATATAAATTATATGATACTTTTTAGGGGGCAGAGTATGAAATTTAATTAAGTAATATATTTTATTCATGCTGTGATAATAAAGTGATTTTGGGAAAACATGGTTCTAATTGAATTTAGTTGTAATATTAATGAATGTGTGTTTACCTGTTT